>NW_016803101.1:370017-372619 GCF_001698545.2 Rhinopithecus bieti
AAGACTTGGAACCAACCCAAATGTCCATCAATGACAGACTGGATTAAGAAAATGTGGCACATATACACCATGGAATACTATGCAGCCATAAAAAAGGATGAGTTCATGTCTTTTGCAGGGACACGGATGAAGTTGGGAACCATCGTTCTCAGCCAACTATCTCAAGGATAGAAAACCAAACACTGCATGTTCTCACTTATAGGTGGGAATTGAACAATGAGAACACTTGGACACAGGAAGGGGAACATCACATACTGAGGCCTGTTGTGGGGTGGAGGGGGAGGGATAGCATTAGGAGATATACCTAATGTAAATGACGAGTTAATGGGTGCAGCACACCAACATGGCACATGTATACATCTGTAACAAACCTGCATGTTGTGCACATGTACCCTAGAACTTTAATTAAAAAAAAATGACGGAAGCCAAATGATGATCTCAATAGACACAGAAAAACATTTGATAAAATGCAGCATCCTTTTATGATAAAAATGCTCAACAAACTAAGAATAGAAGGAAATTTCCTCCTCATCCTCATGAAGAGCATCTATGGAAAACCTACATCTGACATCACAGTTAGTGGTGAAAGACTGAATACTTTCACCATAAGATTAGGAATAAGACAAGGATGCACACTCTCACCATGTCTCTTCAACATTTTACTGGAGGTTCTAGCTAATGGTGTTAGGCAAGAAAAAGAAATGAAAGGCATCAGTTTTGGAAAGGAAGAAGTAAATTGTCTATTTGCAGATGACATAATCCTGGAAATATTAAAAAATCCTAAGGAATCCACATACACATAGAAAATTATTAGAGCTAATAAATTAGTTTAGCAGAGTTGTAGGATACAATACAAGATCCATTTAGGAAAGCAGTTGTATTTCTGTAACTAGCAATGAGCAATCCAAAAATAAAATTAAGGAAACAATTCTATTGACAATAAAATAATAAAGAATGTAATACTTAGGAATAATTTGACAAAAGAAGCATAAAAGTTGTCTGCTGAAAAACTGCAATTTATCACGGAAAGAAATTAAACAAGGTTGAAATGAAAAATTTCTCATGTTCATGTAATAGTTAATACTGTTCATGTAATAGTTAATACTGGTAAGATGTTAATACTCCCCAAATTGATTGTTTAATGCAATCTCCATCAAAATCTCAGTTGACTTTTTGGAAGAGAGCTGTGCTTACCACTGTAACACCAATGAACTTTTAGTTGTCTTTTTGCAGAAATTAACAAGCAGATTCTAAAATACATATGGAAATATAAGGGGGCCCAGCACAGTGGCTCATGCCTGTAATCCCAGCACTTTGGGAGGCCGAGGCAGGTGGACCACTTGAGGTCTGGAGTTTGAGACCAGCCTGGCCAACATGGTGAAACCCTGTCTCTACTAAAAATACGAAAATTAGCCAGGTGCGATGGCACGTGTCTGTAGTTCCAGCCACGCAGGAGGCTGAGGCATGAGAATCACTTGAACCCAGGAGCTGGAGGTTGCAGTGAGTGAAGATCACACTACTGTACTCTAGCCTGGGTGACAGAGTGAGACTCAGTCTCAAAAGAAGTATAAGGGACTTTGAATAGCCAAAATAATCTTGAAAAAGAAGAATAAAGTTGGAGTAGTAACATGCTCCAATGTTAAAGCTAACCACAAAGCTACAGTAGTCAAGATAGTATGGTACTAGCATAATGATTTACATATATATCAATGGACCAGAATTGAGAATCTAGAAAAAAATCCCTCACGATTATGTTTAGTTGATTTTCAAAAAGGGTGTCAAGTCAATTCAGTGGAAGAAAGAATCGTATTTTTCAACACATGGTGCTGGGGGAACTGGATATCCACATTCAAACACCGAAGAATGAATTGACTTCAGCCTGGGCAACAGAGGGAAACTCCGTCTCAAAACAAGAAAAACAAAAAAAATGAGAATGGTGATTCTTTAGGCCGTGGCGGTAGTAGTGGGAGAATGGGGAGTGAGAGTCAGTGGGTGTGGCATATCTTTTCGTAGGGACAACACTATTCTAAATTTAGATTGTGGTTATGGTTGTACAACCCTGTGAAAATACTAAACACATTAAATTAAACACTTTAATTGGGTGAGTTGTATGTTATGTCAATTATGTCTCAGTCAAGTTTAAAAAAATATATAAAGTTACCATAATTAAGAGTTTGTTACTGACAAAATAATGGAGAAAGCAGTGAAACAGAGTAGAGAGTTCAAAAATGGCTATCAGTATGTATGAGAATTTGATATATGATAATGTTGGTATGCCAAATCAATGTTTAGAGATAGATTATCTCACAAATAGTTTCTAGACAACTTGTTATATTATAATGATAAACAATATGACTAAATCCCTGACACATTGCTTATACTAAACAAATTTTAGATTGATCAAAGAGCCATAAAAGAAGAAAATGAAAAGCGCTGGAAGAAAATGGAATTGTTCTGTCATCTTGGAGTAAAAGGAAAATATGATACAAAACTCAGAAGTCCTAAAGCATGCTATTGATTTGCACACTTGATCACTTGAAAAATATGATTTATAATATAAATATATATTATATAAAATATAAAAAATATTTTTTTTTTTTTT
>NW_016803101.1:373005-386236 GCF_001698545.2 Rhinopithecus bieti
TTATATAAAAATATATAAAATATATATAATGTAAATATATCACTTGAAAGATATAATTTTGTTTTAAGATGGCAAATAGAAATGAGAAAAAATGATTTGCAATATGTAACAAAAGATTGCTTTTATAATTTACAGAGCACTTTTATAAATCACTAAGGAAGAAATGAATGATGTAATATAAAAATGGGCACATGATATGAACAGGCAATGCACAGAAAAAAATATAGATGGCTAGTGAACAAGAAAGGATGCTAATCTTAATTAAAATGAAGTAAATGTACATTAAGTAAGTTGGTAATGCCTACTATTGGATAGATATTGGGAAATAGGTGCTCATACCATTCATGGTAGTATACATTGGTATAACTGATTAGAGAGTAATTTGTTAACAATTGTCTGAAAACAGTATGTTTGCCTTTGCCTCATCAAATATATTTCTAGGAATTTATAGAGTAGATATACTTAATGTGCATGCAAAATATAAAAAGAGCATATATAAGACTGTATATTGTAGTGTTGTCACTAATAGCAAAATAACTGCCAAAAATCTAAAAAATATTAGCAGTAGGGGAGACTGGTTAAGTTAATTTATGGTATATCTGACCAGTGGAGTACTATACAGCTAAAAAAGTTTGTGATGTGGAGAGATGTGAAACATACTGTGAATGGAAAAGAAAGTAATATAATAGTGTGTGTATTATGATCCCATTTGAATTAAAAAATTATATATAGCTATATCCTATAATTATAAAACACACTGTGAATAAAACTTGAGTTACCTTTTATTTTTCTCTATTTGATTTTTTTTACTCTGAGCATAATATACTTAAATAATTTAATAGAATATTTAAATATTTAACAATTAAAAATACCTATAAGTATATGTTTTATATGTATATATAAACTTGGTGCTTTATAAATACTATTTTTTTAAGGTAAACTTTGATTGCCATTAGCAAGAATATATTTTATTTAGACTTATTTTTGTTGTATTTTATTTATTTTATTTTTGAGACAAGGTCTCGCTCTGTCGCCCAGGCTGGAGTGCAGTGACGCAGTCATGCTCATTGCAGCTTTGACTTTTTGGGCTCAAGCAGTCTTCCCACCTCAACCTCCTGAGCAATTGGGACCTACAGGCATGTGCCACCATGCCTGTCTGATTTTTTGTTTTTTTGTAGAGATGGGATCTCACTATGTTACCCAGGCTCACCTTGAACTCCTGGGCTTGATCCTCTTGCCTTGGCCTTCCAAAGTGCTGGGATTACAAGAATGAGCTATTGCACCCAGCCTTACATTGACCTGTGAGTCTGTGCTTTGCTAATTTCCAGAAGTCTCCATCTGGACTTCTTGAGTGTTTTATATCACAATAACAGCCCACGTGTCTATCTGCCATGGAAAAGTGAGTTTTTGGCCAGGTGTGGTGGCTCATGCCTGTAATCTCAACACTTTGGGAGACCAAGGTGGGTGGATCACTTGAGGCCAGGAGTTTGAGACCAGCTTGGCCAATATGGTGAAACCCTGTCTCTTCTAAAAACACAAAAGTTAGCTGGGTGTGGTGGCGCACACCTGTAGTCTCAGGTGTTCAGGAGGCTGAGGCACAAGAATCACTTGAACCCAGGGGATGGAGGTTGCAGTGAGCCGAGGTTGTGCCACTGCACTATAACCTGCATGACAGAGCAAGACTATGTCTCTAAAAAAAAAAAGACAAGTCATTTTTTGTTTGTTGGCTTATTTACTTTTACTCTTTTTTTAAAATCTAACTTTTGATGAATAGATAATAGGTGCATATGATACAGGATTTCAAAGATAGAAAAGGTTCTACAGTGAAAATGAAATCTTTCTCTTAACCACCCAGATTCTCTTCTCAGGGACAACCATAATGACTACTTTTAAAAATGATTCTGGGCCGGGCCTGGTGGCTCACCCCTGTAATCCCAGCACTTTTGGAGGCTGAGGCGGGCAGATCACTTGAGGTCACGAGTTCAAGACCAGCCTGGTCAACATGGTGAAACCCCTTTTCTACTAAAAATACAAAAATTAGTTGGGCATGGTAGTGGGCACCTGTACTCCCAGCTACTTGGGGGGCTGAGGCAGGAGAATCACTTGAACCCGGGAGGCGGAGGTTGCAGTGAGCTGAGATCGTGCCACCGCACTCCAGCCTGGGTGACAGGATGAGACTCCGTATCAAAAAAAAAAAGATTCTGTGTAGAGATTCTCTCTGCATTTACAAATAGGTACACACACACACTTCACACATATGGCAGCATATTAAGCATATTGTCAACCTACTTCCCTTTTTATTTTTAGCTGAACAAGATAACTTAGATATCTTTTCATTGATGAAGAGCGTCCTCCTATTTAAAGTCTGTGTGGATGAATCCTAATTGATTTTTCTGCTGATAACATTCTATAATTAATTTAACTACTTAACACTTACTTTAGAAACTAGGTATTGCTTAGGGGAAACACTGGGGATACACGGGTGAGGACAAAAAAAAAAAAAAAAAGACATTTACTCCCTTCATGGAGCTTAAATTCTATGAGATGGACACATTAATAAAAGACCAACTCAAATAAAAGTGAATCATAATTGTGATAAGTGCTGAGGTGAATGTGATGGAGAGAGAATTGATATAGTCAGGTAGGTAAAGGACAGTTTTTCTGAGGAAGTGATAATTGAGCTGACATCTAAACAAACATCAATTAATTTTACATATTTTAAGGATGTAAGTTTGTCTTATAATATCTATTCTTCCATTTTTTTCTGTATCTATAAACATACCTTTCACATCAACTTTTAAATGTGCTTAAGTTTCTCATATATTAAATAAAGACAAAACTCATCTCTGACGCTTCCCTCCTTTCCAACTACTGCCCTTTATCTCACCTTCCTTCTTACCAAGAAAGAGTTGTCTAAACTTCCTGTTTCTATTTACTCATCTCTCAGTCAAGAAAAAAATTCAGGCTTACTCCTTTAACTTATTCCAGTCTGTGTTATAATTATTATAACACAGTGAAACATTTCACCAAGGTCACTAATTACCTCCAACCCCAGGATCCAGTTTTTAGTCTCCATTTTGCTTGAATTGGCATGATTGACAACTTTCTTCTTGAACTTCTTGAAATGTTCCCACATCTTGGTTTTCATGACGTTATCCCCTTCTATTTTTTTCTTTTTTTAGTGTTGTTCGCTGACTTCTTTTCTATCTATTAAATTGCTGGAGTTCCGTAAGGCTTGTCCTAGGCTTTTTTCATTTCCCATCAAACACTTTAAGGCAAGTTTCAGACAGTATCTATAGATGGTTCCCAAACCTATACCTGACCCTACTTCTAACATTTATGCCAATTATATTCAGCCACCTCCCATACTTTTCTACTTTATTTGTCATTTGTTCATTCAAATATATTTATTTGGGACCTGTTACTTGACAGGCATTGTGCTGGTGCAGAGTGTCTTAGATATCTCTAGTGGAATATGGTTAAAACAGAATTCATGATTGATACCTCCTGCCAAAAAGAAGCAAGGAAGTAAACAAACAAAAATAGCCAAAACAAGACCCCCTCTACCATCATTATTCTGATTCAACTACTGAAATCCACCCAGTTCATCTAACTTAAAACCTTGGAATCAGTGTCAACTCTTCTTTTTCTCAGTACTTCCCTTATCATCATCCAATCCAATCCAGTTCAGTCCGGTCCAATCAGTGTGGTCTAACCCAATGCAATTTTACTAAAGTCTGGCCATTCTACCTTCTAAGTCTCTGTCCACTGCTTCCATTCCCTACCCCTTCTCTCCTTTCACTGTCAATACCCTAGACCAAGCTACTATCACTTGATTACTGCAGTAACTTCAAATTGGTCTTAACTGTCTTCGCTTTTGACTGCTATCTGGCAACTTGCCTTATGACTGTAGTCATGATTTTTTAAGTGTTCCATAATTCCTCTGTCTCAGTTTTCTTATCTCAAACATTGGGATAATAATAGCCTTTCCATGATAGGGTTATTGTGAGGATAAAATGAATGACTGTATATAAAACACTTAGAATAGTGCCAGCACTAACTCCTCAGTAAATTGTTAATAAGACCTTGTACAGTGTTACATTAAGCCAAGTAAAAGGATTAAGAGAGAAAGATGGTTTATTAATAATATATTTGAATGGAATCATTATCTTTTTTATACTTAATTGTGTTACATATGTTCACACTAAAAATCTGCCCCTCTTATAATACGTGATCTTATTATGTGTAATTTTTTTCTTAATTAAAAGGCTAAGAAGCACCAGGCCTTCCTAGTAGAGACATGTGAAAATAACGTGAAAGAATTGGAATCGATCTTGGACAGCTTTACTGTGTCGGGCCAGTGGACATCAGGTTAGTTGAAGGTATAAAATGACAGATGCATCTGTCAATGTTCCAAAGTCACTACATTTTGGGAATTCTGCAGATGCCTCTTATAGTCCCTCATCTCAACATGTTTTGATTTGATGACATGATAAGAGCAGTTCTCACAGCAGTCAGTTGGCCTAGCTGGCTGAGAAAGGGTGACGGAATGTGGACCTGCTGTTGTCCTCCCAGAACTTGATTTACAAGTGTTGGGGTCTGTGTGATTGGACAGACAAGGGCTCACTTGCTGTGTTCTGAATCCAACTGAGAAAAAAGTCCTTACAGTATACCTGCAAGGGGAACAGATGTTTCGATCAAACTGAGCCAAATTCTGAGGCAACCTTCAGCAACTTAAAGGTCATGCATTTAAAAGGTTATGTAGGACACAGGCTGTAGCATAGCGCATGTTCTATACTTTCCAAACTGGTTTTCTAAGCTGGTTTTCATTTCCTACTGCCATATACATATACTGTCCAGATAAGAATGCTTAGGTGAAATATTTTAGTTGTAGTTATTAGCCCACTTCATATGATAAAGAACTATAAAATTATATATTAATTAGGTAGACATATTTTGAGAACTAGCAAAAGCAATGGTTGGCTAATGAATTCTGTTCACTATTTCCACTTTCTTAGTGTTTTGTGTTTATGTTATTATGTGTGCTATAGTAGCTTTGACATAAATGCTTTTCTACCTCAGTTTTCTTTTGCCCTACTGTCAGCCTTGAATTATTTGGTGGTCTTCTAACACAATTCTGTTCTTCAAAAGGCACATAAAATTAAATTTCTCACTCTTAAAAATTGAGCTGCAGGACTGTTTTTTAAAAAAACACTTTTAAAAAGGAATCTAACAGCAATTTGGCAAATAAGTTCTTTAGATAACTCTTCAGTTCAGGAAGTTTTTGTCCTTGAAAACTTGGAAGAACCTCATCAAGGCTCGTATTTTACCTTCTGGATCTGTAGATTTCTCAGTTGGTAAGCTATTAGAAATGTAGTGTGCTTTGCTATTGTCTATGTTTTAAGTCTCTATGTTTTTAGCTTTTATGAAATTAATGTGTAACTATCTTTGTTTTTATGTAAACTTTTCCCGAAAGCATTACTGTATCATAATTTGTTATCATGGACAAATCAAAGGATATAAAAGTGTCATAAAAGTAGGCATAGGTATCCAGTTTCAATTATATTTATTACAGCTTTGGAAGAGAAAATTTTCCTTTGCACTGGTACTTTTTTATTATTGAGATGTATCAATGGTGTTTAATGGTGTTAGGATCTTTAAAAATTGTTAAATATTGTCACAGTATATCATATGCCTCAATATTATTTTAAATATTTCTTCAGAGTTGAATTAGAAAAGCTAAGAATAATGTGGTCATGTCTCGTTTGAGTTTTAAAGTAAAATAGTTGGTAACAAAGCAACTCATAAGTTATTACTAAGCGTACAGAGTTTTCTATTAAAATTTTTATTTTTATTCTTTTATTAACCATCCTTTTTTTTATCTTCCTAATTTTCTGTATAGATGCATACTTTGTGTATTACAGGGAATGTGTTCCTGGGAAAGACCATGCACGTGAATTAGTGATTTTTGGATTGTTACAGAGTGGTAACATGTTTCCATTTTGTGCTGGTTTTTCTCTCTTTTGCACCCTTCTTCCCTCACTGATCCATTCTCCTCTGTTCTCTGTTTTGCTGTGTGCCTTGGGAGGCTGACTTCTGTGGATCTGTGCTCCTTTGCCTTCTGGCTTCTGGTTGGGTTTGGACAATAGGTGAACCCACAGGAGATTAAGGGAATGAGAGAAGAAAGCAGTCAAGATATTTATTTCCTCTGCTTCCTCTGCTCCACTGCATTTTTGGCAGTGGTTTCATTTTTCAGCAGCCACAGTGCCTGTTGGGTGGGCCCTCTCTCATGGCTGTGGCTCTTGTTGGACTATGGTGACATTCTCTCCACTTGACCTTTTAGCTAAGACATAATATTCGTTTTCTACTCTTGCTTGCTCTTGGTGTCTCATCATACCTTTTGGGATCTGTTAACCTGTACACATTTCTGTAGTCTCTTCATTAAATTATCTTGCTGATGACCCCTTCTGAGTATTTAGTTTACATCCAGATTGATTTACATAACTGCTTGGGACCTGGTTTCATTCTTCCTATTGGCTTGTATAAAACAGCTCTGTGCCTTTATACTGGACTCTGTTTCTACTCAGATTGGGTTTTTGTTACATAAGCAAGAAAGTGAGTCACAAATTTTTTGGCTTCTCAGTATGTTTAAATGTTATGTTTATACTATAGTGTAGTTCATTAAGTTGTGGGAGCATTATGTCAAAAAATGCACATACCTTAATTTGCTTTATTGCCAAAAAATGCTAAGGATCATCTGAGCCTTCTGTGAGTCATAACCTTTTTGCTAGTGGAGAGTCTTGCCTTGATGTTGATGGCTGCTGACTGATCAGGGTGGTGGTGGCTGAAGGTTGGGTTAGCCATGGCAATTTCTTTTTTGTTACCTAAAAAATGGATACATAATGATTTTACATACTTATATACACATTTATGAGGCATGTGATATTTTGATACATGCATAAAATATGTGTAATCATCAAATCAGGGTATTTAAGATACTGGTCACCTTGAATATTTAGCATTTCTTTCTATTGGGAACATTTCAAATCTTCTGGCTATTTTGAAATATAAAATATATTGTTGTTAACTGTAGTCACCCTACTGTGCTATTGAACTCTAGAACTTATATCTTCTATCTAGCTATATGTTTATACCCATTAATCTACCTCTCTTCAATACCACCCTCTGCACTACCGCTAGTAACCACCATTCTACTCTACCCCTGTGAGATCTGCTTTTTTAGCTCTCACATGTGAGTGAGAACATAGGATATTTGTCTTTCAGTGCCTGGCTTATTTAACTTAACATAATGACCTTCAGTTTTGTTTACGTTGCTACAAATGACAGGATTTCATTCTTTTTATGGCTGGATAGTATTCCATTATGTGTCTGTATGTGGGTGTATATGTATATATATACACACAGACATCACATACTCTTTATTTTTTTAGAGACAGTGTGTTGCTGTGTTGTTCAGGATAGCCTAGAACTCCTGGGCTCAAACAATCCTCCTGCCTCAGCCTCCTAAATAGCTAGGACTTTAGGTATGGTAGCATCTGGCTTATACCATATTTTCTTTATCCATTTATCCGTTATTGGACACTTAGGATGATTCTATATCTTGGTTATTGTGAATAGTACTCTAATACATATGACAGTGCAGGTATCCCTTTGATATACTGATTTTCTTTCCTTTGAATAAGTATCAGTGGTGGGATTGCTGGATCATATGGTAGCTTTGTTTTCAGATTTTTTTTTTTATGGTGATAGACTCTTGGGATGTTGCCCAGGCTAGTCTTGAACTCTTGGTTTCAAGCAGTCCTCCCACTTCATCCTCTTGAGTAGCTGGGACTACATACAGGTGCATGCCACTGTGCCTGGCTTATTTTTAGTTTTTTTGAGAAATCGCCATACTGTTTTTCATAATAGCTGTACTAATTTACATTCCCACCAACAGTATATGAGTTCTGTTTTATCCACATCCTCCCCATCATTTGTTATTTTTTTTTTTTTTTGTCTTTTTGCTACTAGCCATTCTAACTGTGGTGAGATGATATCTCATTGTCCCTTTGATTTGCATTTCCCTGATTTGTGATGTTGAGCATTTTAAAATATACTTGTTTGCCATTTGTATGTCTTTTTTTGAGAAATGTCTACTTATGTCCTTTGCCTACTTTTTATTGGGATCATTTGGGTTTTTTTTTTTTTTTTTTGCTGTTGAATTGTTTGAGTTCCTTGTGTATTCTGGATATTAGTCCCTTGTTTGACGAATAGTTTGTAAATATTTTCTCCCATTCTACAGGTTGTCTCTTCACTCTGTTGATTGTTTCCTTTGCTGGGCAGAAGCTGTATAGTTTAATGCATAGTCCCATTGACTATGCATTAGACTTGAAAGTAAATATAATACTTGTTTAATAAGTAGATAACCAAGTGTGGTGATGGATATGTTAATTAACTTGGTTGTGGTAGTCATTTCATAGTGTATATGGATATCAAATAATCAAGTTTTGCACCTTGAATGTATATAATCTTTTTTGACAGTTACACTTCCGTAAAGCTGGACGGAAACAACAACACAAAACCTAAGTTAGAGTGTGTCATTTCTTTGCTCTAAACCTTGTAGGGTCCTGTGCTTTACTTAGAAGCCAAAGTGGTATCAATGGCTTGCTTGTTTTTCATTGCTTCTTTGGCCTCACCTCTCACTACTCTCCCCTGCTTCCCTGTGTTTGAACCTCTCTAGCCTCTTGCCATTTCTTGAATACGCCAAGCGTGCTCTTGCCTTAGATGCCTTTGTACTGACTATTCCTTCTACCCAGAAAGCTTTTTACCTAGTGTATCTACATAGCTCTCTTTCTTGTCTTCCGTAGGCCTGTGCTCTGATCTCACCTTCTCCATGAAGCTTGCTTATTGCCCATTCCTATGTTATTTGGGCTCACTATGTCTCTCCCTTGCATGCTCCACTTTTTTCCCCCGTAGCACCTATTGCAGTCAAACATTTCTCTCACAGTATATGGAACATTTATTATTATATTTCAGTTCCATGAGGATGAGAATCTTTGTCTCCTTTAATCATTAGTGTATTTTAAGCAGCTAGAATAGTACTTGGCACAAAACAGTCACTCAAATAATATTTTTGAATATGAATAAAAATATAAATGAATTAATATCAGGTTGAAGGTCTATTTTACCTTTTAAGTTTTGAAGTTATAAAGGTGATCATGGGGCCGGGCGCGGTGGCTCAAGCCTGTAATCCCAGCACTTTGGGAGGCCGAGATGGGCGGATCACGAGGTCAGGAGTTCGAGACCATCCTGGTGAACACGGTGAAACCCCGTCTCTACTAAAAAATACAAAACTAGCCGGGCGAGGTGGCGGCGCCTGTGGTCCCAGCTACTTGGGAGGCTGAGGCAGGAGAATGGCGTGAACTCGGGAGGCGGAGCTTGCAGTGAGCTGAGATCCGGCCACTGCACTCCAGCCAGGGCGACAGAGCGAGACTCCGTCTCAAAAAAAAAAAATAAATAAAAGGTGATCATGGAATCTCTTTCTAAATTATAGCAGCTCTTTGGGTAGCATCCATAAGGAGTCACCAGGAAGATTGACCTCGAGTGGAACAGATGTATAATCTTTCATGGATCATAGAAATGTCATCTTGATTGCCTCTATCATTAGGGACATTTATTTCCTATTTCTGCTTTCTACTATCAACTAAAATTGAAGCACTACAGTTGCTCCTATCTTATGTCTTTTCAGGTGGAAATTCTTATAGTAGGATGTGTGTGGGGGAAATCCTTTCCTACTTTGAACCCATATAGTCTTTTCTTTCCTCTCCTCTCCTCTCCTCTCCTCTCCTCTCCTCCCCTTTCGTCTTTGTCTTTCTGTCTCTTCTCTTCTTTTTTCTTGGCAGGATCTCACTCTGTTGGTTGGGCTGGAGTGCAGTGGTGCAGTCATGGTTCACTGCAGTCTCAACCTTCTGGGCTTAAGTGATCCTCCCACCTCAGCTCCCAAGTAGTTGGGACTACAGCACATGCTATCATGCTTGGCTAAATTTTGTATTTTTTTTAGAGATGGGGTTTCACCATGTTGCCCAGGCTGGTCTCAAACTCCTGAGTTTAAGCAATCCTCCCACCCCAGCCTCCCAAAATACTGTGATTATAGGTGTAAGCCACTGTGCCCAGCCCCATGTAGTATTTTTGCTGTGAGTATTTCTTCTAATAGTTTCACCTGTGCCTGAGGGTGTCAGCAAATGTCAAGAATGTGACTTTTTTTTCTTAGGATTCATGAAAGAAAGTCTTCCTTGTGGCTCAGTCTTGAATTTTTTTTAGGATGGTTGACTTTCACATTCACTGAGACTCCAAACTTCTTTAGCTTTCCTTGAGGAAATCCTTTGTAATACTGTAGAGGTGTTCTTTTCCTTTTTACCTGGAGAGGCTGAAGGATCCCAGGAAATAAAAGCAGTAGAATTTGATTCCTTTGGGCATGTATATGTCACCCGGGAACTGGGCAGTCTCAGGGAGTGCTCTTAGGAAAATCAAGACAACAAATTGGATTTTTCCTGTCACCTCTCCTCCTTTATTTCTTTCATAAAGGAATATTGCCTACACCTAGTATCCTCCTGAGAGTTTTTAATTCTTCTTATGAACCTTTTAGCTGTTATCTTTTTTAATTTGAGTCTCATGGGTGGTTGAGAAGCTGAGGATGGCTATAGGAGCAGCACACAGTTTCCTCTGTTGTCATTTGCAGATTTCTTCTCTCTTGCTTCCCTTATCTCCTAATTCACTGAGGTTTACAAACCAAACTTGCCCCACTTCATTATACTCATAGTTTCAGTTCATGAAATCCAAGGGAGTAGCTTTACTGAGTACTCTAACATTTTGTAATGAGATGATTAATAGATGCCAGTGTATATTTTTTGACTTTTCTTAATGCAAAGAATGCTTGTAAATGTCAGCATATTTTGTTTCAGGCATAGCTACTTTGGTTACAATTTGATAACAATAGAAACTCATTTCTATTTTGCTTCATCTATTCAGATATGTTAAAGATAGTTGATAGCTGGAATAAAGTGAGACTATGCCATTTAACTTTGTGCTAATTGCTACTCATTTCCAGCCATCTTTTGTAGTCTTCTTGTTCTCTTCTCTTTGGATTTTCTGCCTTCTTATTATTTATCTACTTTCTCCCTTCCTTACTTTACAGTTGTATCTCAACTTCATAGGTTTTCCTAGAAATGGGGTGTTATCATTCATCCCAAAGTTTAAAAACATACTATTATTCTCCCTCTCTTTCCTACTTTTTCTGGATACGTGAATTTTAAATGACTGAACTGAAACAGTTCATTGTGTTTCATCTTGTTTTTATAGTTATCCTTATTTCTCTTTAAGTTTTAAATTTTTGTAGAGAGTATAGTATTGTATAAAGAAAACATTCAGATAATTAAAAGATACTGATTATTAATATTATTATTATTTTGAGATGGAGCCTGGCTCTGTCACCCAGGCTGAAGTGCAGTGGCACGATCCTGGCTCACTGCAACCCCCACCTCCTGGGTTTAAGCAATTCTCCAGCCTCAACCTCCCAAGTAGCTGGGATTACAGGCATCCAGCACTACACCTGGCTAATTTTTGTAATATTAGTAGAGATGGGGTTTCACCATGTTGGCCAGGCTGGCCTTGAACTCCTGACCCCAGGTGATCTCCCCGTCTTGGCCTCCCAAAGTGTTGGGATTACAGGCATGAGCCACTGCACCCCCAAAATACTGATTATTAAGCATTGCTTCGTGCCTACATTGTTATTTATGATTTGTAAAACAATCAAGTTTAAAGTGTCAGCAGCCTGGTAGCCTCCTATAAAACAGCTCCACACTTTCATACTAATGAATGCACAGGAATGTTGAAAACACACAATAATACTGGAAATCAAATAAATATTCACCCTCCCTTGGGGAGAGTATATATAATACATAGTCAGTAGAACTGGAATGAAAGTACAATCAACTTCCCTTTGACTTATCCTATGACAGTAGACAGACATTTTGTTCTCCTGCCACGGTATCCTCCCACTTTTGAAAATGGAGGGTCTGTACCAACTATAAAATTGGGAAGCTATCTTTCTGCTGTGTAGGTGCTGCTTTCTGAGGCAGTAAGAGTATTTTACCTTTCTTTCAACTCCTATACCATCTCCTTGTGACTTGTAACTCTCAGAATACAGCCAGCCAGGAATGACCCAGGGACTGGAGGTAAAGTTCTGAAAAGTCTCCTTTGTATTGTCTCTAGGAATCAAGACAAAAAAAATTGGTAGCAGTTCATACTAGAGATAAAATTTTCCCTATAGTCTATCTAACTGTATGTGCCAGAAGTCCAGGGAGTAGATTGGGAGATGATACCACCTAAATTCAGGGATTGCTACTTGCTAAAAAATATAATAGGAACTGTGTACATTCATGTAGCTTCAGATATTGATCTTAGAGGGGGTTTTATCACCATGTAATTGATTCAGAGTAGAGCTTTGGAGAGTTTATACATACAGTCTTTTTTCAAACTTTCTAAATATGGTTAGGTTTTACTCTTTTTTTCATTTAAAAATTAAGGAAAACTAAATAGAATTTTGAAAACTAAGCACCACAAAACAAGGAGAAAGGAACAGTACCTGCTACATTTAGAACAGAGTGGTGAAATGATTCACCATGGAAATTGGAATAAAATTTGGAAGCTATTTGGCATCCACAGTAGGCTACGAAAAGAAATGACCTTTTTCAAATGGGATTAATAAGGAAAGAATAGGCTGAAATAGAAAAAGATTAATTCTCCGCCTACTCCGAAAAAACCCAAATAAGATTAACAGGTAAAAGAATGACAGAAGGAAGGAGTCTAAGGAAACTAAAAATAGGATAGTAAATTTAAAAATTGTGAGTAGCTATGACAGAATTGACATTAGAAAATCTACAATCGGCTGGGCACGGTGGCTCAAGCCTGTAATCCCAGCACTGTGGGAGGCCGAGGCGGGCGGATCACGAGGTCAGGAGTTCAAGACCATCTTGGCTAACACGGTGAAACCCCGTCTCTACTAAAAAAATACAAAAAACTAGCCAGGCGAGGTGGCGGGCGCCTGTAGTCCCAGCTACTCGGGAGGCTGAGGCAGGAGAATGGCGTAAACCCGGGAGGCGGAGTTTGCAGTGAGCTGAGATCTGGCCACTGCACTCCAGCCTGGGTGACAGAGCGAGACTCCTTCTCAAAA
>NW_016803101.1:386459-426001 GCF_001698545.2 Rhinopithecus bieti
AAAAAAAAAAAAAAAAAAAAAAAAAAAAAAAAAAAAAAAATCTACAATCTACAATTAACATTTTAGATTGGTGATTTGGAGGACAAAATGTAGAAAAAAGAACACAGAGATAAAATGCAGAGGAAAAAAAACAAAGAGTTAAAACAGATAAGGAAAGAAAAACAAAGGGAAAAGATGATAATATGGAGTACCAATGAAAAGATTGTACGTCTTTCTAAGGTGAAAACTAGGGTAAATGAAACAAATGTAATAATTGAAGACATAATTCAAAAACACTTGTTTGAGATAAAAAAGACTGTAGCATGCCAGATGAGATCACTGCTTTACAGGGAAACATCATCAAATAACACCTGCATTTAAATATATTTTTGAAATTTTAAAATTATAAGAATAAAGGAAAACACGTGTTACTTATAAGAGCAGAAATATGTAAAATGAACATGTTTTTTTCCTCCCAAGAGAAACCTCAATAAAGTTTGCTTTAAAAAAGATAAGATCCTCCTATGATCTCTTTTCCTTCAAATTCATCCAGTAATTAATTGCATATCTTTTTTTAAGAAAAATTTCAGATATGTACAAAAGGAGGCAGAATAGTATAACAAAATCTCTTGCCCTCGCCACTCAGATCAACATTTATCAACTTAAGAACCAATCTTGTTTCACATACTTCCCCTCTGCTGTATTATATTGAAAGCATATCCCAGATATTTCTGTATTATATATCTGTATAATACAGATATCTGCTGTATTATATTGAAAACATATCCCAGATATGTTTAATTTTATTCATAAATATTTAAGTTTGACTCTCTAAAAAATGAAGTCTTTTAAAATATAAATACAAGATCATTATCATATGTAAAAGTTAAAATTTCTTAGTATCATAAAATTCAAATTTTCTTGTATATCTCATATAATATCAGTTTGTTTAAATTAGTATGCAGAGAAGGTCTAGATATTATGATTGGCTGACTTTAAAAAATCTGTAGGTTCCTCTCCTCTTCTGTCTGTCTCTCTTTCTTTTTTGAGATGGAGTCTCACTCTGTCGCCCAGGCGGGAGTAGTGCCATCTCGGTTCACTGCAAGCTCTGCCTCCCAGGTTCATGCCACTCTGCCGCCTCAGCCTCCCAAGTAGCTGGGACTAAAGGTGCTGGCCACCAGGCCTGGCTAATTTTTTTTGTATTTTTAGTAGACGGGGTTTCACCGTGTTAGCCAGGATATCTCCATCTCTTGACCTCGTGATCCACCTGCCTTGGCCTCCCAAAGTGGTGGGATTACAGGCGTGAGCCACCGTGCCTGGCCCTCTTTCTTTTTTTTGAGATGGAGTCTCACTCTGTTGTCCAGGCTGGAGTACGGTGGTGCAATCTCGGCTCACTGCAACCTTCGCCTCCCAGGTTCAAGCGATTCTCCTGCCTCAGCCTCCCAAGTACCTGAGACTACAGGTGTGCACCAAGACATACAGCTAATTTTTGTATTATTTAGTAGAGATGGGGTTTTGCCGTGTTGACCAGGCTGGTCTTGAATGCCTGACCTCAGGCGATCCACCTGCCTCGGCCTCCCAAAGTGCCGAAATTACAGGCGTGAGCTACCATACCTGGCCTTCTGTCTCCTTTTGTTTATCGTTTTTGTTTGAAATTTATTTGTTAAAAAACTTTCATTTGTTCTAGGAGTTTCACAGCCTGCATTTTTCGGATTGCATCCCACTGTATAGTTTAACATGTTTTTTTGTTCTGTAGATTTCCTCTAAATTGGTAGTGGAATCTGCAGTAATGGAAATGCTCTATATCTGTTGTTCTAACATGGTAGACTCTAGCCACATGTGGCTCTTAAGTGCTTGAAATATGACTATCATGACTAAGGAATTGAAAATTTAATTTTAAATAATTTAAATATGAATATGAATAATCACTGTTAAATAAATTTTACTGTCCACAGATTGGACAGTACAGAATTGAAGACTTGATTAAGGCTTGACCTCTTATTTTCTTTAAAATTGAATGTTTTTAAAAATTCACTTTGAATTCTTCATCTTGTACACTTCTTTTCTGAGTTCTATAAGTCTTTGACCTATATCAGTTTGAATTTTCAGTTTTTATTTCTCAGTTCATATCCTGTTTAACACTATCATATTTGTTATGATAGGTTTAATTACATTTTGCCTTTACTAGGCTTGTTCTTATTATTTCTCTTTAGGAGAAATTGTAGACAGTTTTTTCCATTTTAATCATAGAATATTAAGAATTATAAATATAGGAAGTAACTGTGAAGATCAAGTGTGTATTATAAGATAGAAACATGTAAAGCTAGAGTTTGATTGGGTAGTCAGAACCACTATAGTATTTTTGAATAAGGAACTTATTAAGAATTTGACCTTATGCAATTGTGGGAGGAGCTGGGAAAGTAAGGTCAGATAAACCCATTGTAAGTCGAGGAACATATTGAATGTGTATTGCATTTGCACTGTTGTAAAGTTGAGAAATCTTAAGTTGAATCATTATAAGTTGAGGCTGTCTGTACTCTGTACTGAGTCCTTCTTTTTCTGTCTGGTCACATGTAACTGGTATTTTTAACTTCCTTTACTACCTATACCCTATTGCTTTGCTGTCAGCAAGCATCTCAGCTGGATATGGTTCCATCCCTGGTGAGGTGGTCCACACCTGTATTCCAGGAGGGTCTATTATCCAGGAGAGCTATGGTATGGTTCTAGTCTGAGTTTGAAGTCCTGAGAACTAGGAGAGCTGATGATGTAAGCTCTGGTAGGAGTCTGAGCCTGAAAGCAAGAGAAGATTGATGTTGCAGCTCAAAGACAGCAAGGCAGAGAGTAAGCATTCTTTCTTATTCAGGTTTTTATTCTCTTCAGACCTTCAACAGATTGGATGAAGCCCACTCAAGTTAGGGAGGGCAATCTGCCAATTCAGATATTAATCTCCCTCACAGACATACCCAGAAAGAGTGTTTAACCACATATTAGGGCACCCAGTGACCTAGTCAGGTTGATAAAAAATTCACCATCACATCCCCCTTTCTCCTTCCTCCTTGTCCCTGGTAACCTCCATTCTACTTTCTTTTCTGTGAATTTGACCACTTTAGATACCTTATATTAAGTGGGATCATACAGTGTTTGTGTTTTTGTGATGAGAAACATAGTAAGGCCAGTGAATCCTATGGAAACAATCTTATTTCCATACTTCATTTGTTGTAAAATGCATTCTCTGATCAGAAGCAATGCCATTTGGAATACATGATGGTGAATTAAAGTATTTTGTATATACATGGTTGGGGGTTTGGTCAGAAACGTATGGTTAGGGAAGGAAAATCTGTATTCAGAGTAAGTGTCTGTCTTAGTAAGAATAAAGCATTGCACATTCCATGATGAAAGTTACTCAGTGTGATCAACCTGCCACCAAGTTGCTATCTGATCCCCCCAGAGAATGGTGTCATATCATGGGCTCAGTGTTTGTTTTTGCTGTTGGTGAATTTGGCACTCAATAGGAGTTGTAACCCAATCAGCCTTGGTGAATGGAAGTTCATATTGCTGAGCCTGTGTATTACCTCTATCCTTGGTGCTATGACTCTTTTTGTTCAATTTTGAGGAGACAGAGATGGCTAGGAAGAAACATTGGTTGATATCCATAAAATACTCCATCTTGCCCTCCTGATTATTAAGATCCTTGTCTACTGAAGTTTATCTGGGCACAGTGCCCATTTGAAGAAGTCTGTCCACATATTCTTCCCCAGACAACCTTGTTACCAATTTTCTATTCACATTCTTTCCAAGTCCCTAACCATTCAGCTAAACGGTTAGACACCACACATGAATTGGTGTATATTTGTATCTTTGGTCATCTCTCATTCTAGGAAGAATGATAGTCACATCCACTACTCGAAGTTCTGCTCACTGGGAGGAATCTTTTTACCACTGTTCTCCAGAGCCACCCTTGAGTGGGGCTGTAGTGCTGCTTGCAGCTGCCTGTTTTTGAATCATGTCAGCATATCATATAGAACCGTCCATAAACCAAGCCCATTTTTTTTTTCTATTTGTCAGCTGGTCATAGAGAACACTCCATGCATCCATGGTGTGGGTTAAGAGAGAGGAAGCAATGTAACAGGAATAGGGCCCATGGGAATCTGGGCTACTTGCTCATACAACTTACTTGTGCCTTCAGGACTTATATACCACTTTCATTTGATGATAGAGTGCTATTGTCTATGCCAACATTTATGGATTGGTAGACCACACAGTAACCATTTTATGATGGGCAACCTCTAGTCACGTGGTGAATTGTTGGCCATGTATTCAGTATCTGCTGAGGACCAGTAGCAAGTCCAAAGCTCATTTTCAAAAGAATAGTTATCTGTAGTGGATGGCTTGCTTTGCTTCTAACTCCTAAAAGTTTACACTATGATCCACTTACAAGGACCTGTGAAATGCTGTATACATCTTGAATTTGAGTAGTTGCTACTTTCTGTTCATCAGGTCCATTTAGAACGGTGCCATCAATTTAGTAGAAAATGAAATAGAGCATGTGAGATCTTCGGTAATGGAGAGTTGATCAAGATTTCTACATACTAGACTGTGATAGAGAGCCAGAGTTGATATAGCTCTGTGGTAGGGCGGCAACAAAGGTACATTGCTGGTCCTGCTAGATGAAAAAAACTGGTCTTGGTGGTCTTTACTAAAGGGGTAGAATGAATATCTTCATTCCAATTGCCAGAAAATGTGTTGATTTGTTTCACAATGAAACTACATATTTAATTGCAGCAGCAATTGGAGTCATACTGATTAATTCACTGTCATTCTGTAAGATCTATCTGTATTCTGCAGCAGCCCAGTTAGGTGAGTTGAATGCTGATGTGGTAGGAATCACCATGCCTTCATCTTTCAGTCCTTTAAAAGGCACTAATCTCTACAGTCTTGCCAGGAGTGTGGCATTACTTTCAATTTGTATTTTGGTAGGTAAAAGTACCAGTGATCTCCTCTTGGCTTTTCCACTTGGTTTTCCTCTGTAATATCCCTCTATAGTTCAGGTAACCACTGTGGACATTGTGCCAGTTGCTGCATTTGTCCTTTCTAACTATGTGTTCCAAACTGGGAAATAACTATGGGGTGGGTTCAGGTACCTACCGGACCCACTAGAGAGAGGCTTAAGCTCAAATTCAGTTAATTGCCTGACCTCTGTTAGCTCCTACCCTGACTATTGAACAGTAGCACATTTTAGGTCTCCCTAAATTAATGGCAGTTCAGATCCAGTGTCCAGTTGTCCCTGATAAGTGTAGTTAATTCCTCTCCCCCAGTACAGTTACCCTGTTAGATGGTTGCATGTTTCTTTGAGGAAGGTTAGGAGGAAGATTTATAGTATTTTTTGGTACTTTGTCAGGATTGCTAACAGAGACCCATCCTCTTTATTCACAGGTCCCTAAGTCTGTGAATTAGCTCAAGTCTGAGGAGTATTTGAGGACTAGTTCTTCCTTTTTTGTTTACTTAAGTCCCACTTCTGTTAATCAGACCCAGGACTTTTCTACTTATACAAACCAAATAAGACTTAACTGTGCTGCCCATTGATTTTGGTTCTAGGAACACCGTGATCATTTAGCCAGTGTCAGTGATCTCTGCAGGTCAAACCATTTTGTTTATTGCTCCACTACCCATTATGCTAAACATGTCTACTTTGTCTCTGGAAGTTAATTGCTACCATTTGGTCTCTGTTACCCAAGATCCAATCACTCCCACTAAATTCAGGGAACCCATTTTGATGGCACCAGTGTTTGCTGTTTTTCTTTGCCTTCTAGCCACATGGAGCTTATCAAGCTACACAGAGCTCATCAAGGAAGCTGGGACTTCCGTTACTAATATATTTCTCAAGCTTTGGTAAAGGAAGTGTTTTTTGAATTCTCCCAAGAAACATAGTTAGAGAGTGAGAAGGACTTACATAATAAATACTTTCCATATATTAGAAAAGTTATGAACCATTTTCCCTAAACACTCTAGAATGGGCACTACTGTTTGCAAGATAATGAAAGGTGTTTATTTATAAACTCAGTGATTAAGACGATATACAGTGTTGTGGTCTGAGTTTGAAAAAAGTCTAACTGCCAATAAAGTGTTTGTATTAGTGCTTTTAAAATGAAAAGAGACTTTTCTTAGTTATCAATACATTATATATTAAATGTTTGGATTTTATCAGGTGAAAACAAAACTCATTTGAACATTATTTTCTGTTTTCTAATACAAGATCAAAAATCAATACTAAACAACAGAGTTCAGTTCGGAACATGAACATGACCACTCATAATCTATATTGATAGCTATATACAAAAAACTCTGTCTTTTATCTATATTCTCCCTCCATTATTTCTTACTAATTCTCCCTTCTTGGGATCTTGTAGAAAAATGAAGTAGGTAACAAGATGGAGAAGATAGACTCCATTCATGAAAAGTTACTGTTTTTTTTTTTCTGTAGAACTATAGATTACTGAAATAATGATGCCAGCTTGAAAAACAATGATTTATATGAGTTATGAAAATTATTTAGTTTTGAGATTGTCTAAAAGGAAACGTGTAAATAGAGGGCTTGGAACTTTTTTTCTACTCCACCTCCTCCTGTGGGCTACTAATTCAAGAAAAGACTTGCCAAAGTACAGCCAGAGTTGAAACCTACTTAAAAGTGAGAGGGAGAGATCGAAATAGGGTGTGGTGAGTGAAAGTATAGGCTGGCACCTATGTATAGAGAAATACAAGTATAGACAGAGGGAGAGGGAACCTCAGGATTTTGAGTTGATGTTATTCAAGTATAAAGTGTTCCTGATATATTCTGTTCTTCATTTGGAATTAGACTTTTGAAAAGCTAATTATGATCACTGTTCAAATCTTTTCTGCTACTCTTTGTGAGTTTTTACACCTTTCTTTGATAGGATAGCTTTTATAGTTCATTGTTTTTTGGGCCATACTGTAGCGATTAGAATATTATTAGCTTAAATCAAATCACTCAGTAAGGTCCTTGGTTTAGGGTGACCCCCCTTTTTTTTTTGTGAGCATTTTGTCAGGTTAAGGGACCACTGTTTCTTTTTATAATAAATTTGGGTGGGACATTGTCTTAGTTCCTTTTGTGCTGCTATAACGAATACCTGAGACTAGATAATTAATAAAGAAAGGAGATTTATTTCTTACAGTTCTGGAGGCTGGGAAATCCAAGATTGAGGGGCCAACATCTGGTGAGGGCCCTTATGCTACATCATCTCATGGTAGAAGATGAAAGGGCAAGAGAGAGCAAGAGTTGGGGAGAACTCACTTTTATAACAAACCTACTTCTAAGATAATAAACCCATTCCTGTGATGACATTAATTCATTCATGAGGGTAAAGCTCTCATAACCCAGTAACCTCTCAAAGATTCCACTTCTCAACACTGCATTGGGGATTAAGTTTCCAACACTTTGGAGGACGTGTTCAAACCATAGCAGCTGGAGGCTGAGCAAGATGGCTGAATAGAAGCGTCCAGTGATCATCACCCCCACAGGAACACCAAATTTAACAGTTATCTAGGCAAAAAAAAAGTACCTTCATAAGAACCAAAAATCAGATGAGCAGTCACAGTACCTGTTTTAAACTTCATATCACTGAAAGAGGCATGGAAGAGGGTTGAAAGACAGTTTTGAATTGCTGATACCACCCCTCTTCCATGCCTCAGCAGCAGCTGTGTGGTGGGGGGAATCTGTGCACTTGGGGGAGGGAGAGCACGGTGATTGTGGGACTTTGCATTGAAGCTCTGTGCTGCCCTGTCACAGTGGAAAGCAACACTGAGAATAAGCCAGTGCTCATGGAGGGGACATGTAGACTAGCCCTAGCTAGTCTAGAGGGGAATTGTCCATCCTAGCAGTTGGAATTTGAGCTCTGGTAAGCCTTGCCACTGTGGACTAAAGTGCTTAGGGGTCCTAAATAAACTTGAAAGACAATCTAGGCCACAAGGACTACAACTCCTAGGCAAGTCCTAGTGCTGTGCTGGGCTCGAAGCTAGTGGACTTAGAGGGCATGTGACCCAGTGAGACACCAGCAGGGGCAGCAAAGGGAGTGCTTGCGGTACCCCACCTCCAACTTCAGGCAGCACAGCTCACAGCTCTGAAAGAGACCTTTTCTTTCTGCTTAACAGGTGAGGGAAGAGTAAATAGAACCTTTTCTTGCAGCTTGGATACCAGCTTAGCCACAGAAGGACAGGGTACAAGACAGAGTCCTGAGACTCATTCCAGGCCTTAGCTCCCAGATCACATTTCTAGACACACCCTGGGCCAGAAGGGAACCCACTGCCTTGAAGTGAAGGACCCAGTCCTGGCGGGATTCATCACCTACTGACTAAAGAACCCCTGGGGCCTGAATAATCAGCAGCAGTACACATGTAGTACACACATGGACCTTTGGTGAGACTCTGAGATCTGCTGGTTTGAAGTGTGGCCCAGCACATTTACAGCTATGGTGGCTATGGCAAGAGATTCTTTCTGCTTGAGAACAGCACAGAGAAGAACAAAGGGGGCTTTGTCTTGCAGCTGATTTAGCTTGGCCACAGGGTGGTAGAGCACCAAGTAGGTTCTTGGGCTCCCTGATTCCGGGCCTTGGCTCTTTGATGGCATTTCTGGACCTGCCCTTGGCCAAAGGAGAGTCTGTTGCCCTGAAGGATGATTCCCAGACCTGGCAGCATTCACCACAAGCTGACTGAAGAGCTCTTGGACCTTGAGTGGGCGTTGGCAGTAGCCTGGAAGTACTCCTTATGGGCCTGTGGCAGTGGTGGCCAGGAGGAGAGACTCCTCTGCTATGGAAATGAGAGGGAAGAGTGGAAAGGACTTTGTCTTGTGCCAGTTCAGCCTCAGTAGAATAGAGTGCTAGGTAGATCGCTAAGGTTTCCAACTCCAGGCCCTGGCTTCTGTACAGCTTCTCTGGATCTTCCCAGGACCTGGGGGAGCTTGCTGTCTTGAGGAGAAGGACACGAGCCTGGCTGGCTTCACTATCTGCTTATTGTAGAGCCCTAGGGCCTTGAGCAAACATAGGCAGTCGCCAGGTAATGGTTACAGCAGGTCTTGGGTGATACTCAGTGCTGTGCTGGCTTCAGGTTTGACCTAGTGCAGTCCTAATGGTAGTGGCCACAGGGGTGCTTGTGTCACTTCTCCCCCAGTTTTAGACGGTTCAGCACAGAGAGACTCTGTTTGGGAGAAAGAGAAGACAAGAGTCTCTACATAGTAATCTAGAGAATTCTTCTGGATTTTATCAAGTCCATAAAGGTGGTGCCTCTGAGTCTGCAAGAGCCACAGTGTTACTGGGCTTGGGGTGCCCCCTAATGCAGATATAGCTGCAGTGACCAAAAACTTAGATCACAACACCTAAAGCCCTTTAAATACCTCAAAAGCCTCTCAAGAAGGACAGGTACTAATAAGTCCAGACTGCATAGACTAAAGTCAATAACTAACTCATTAATGCCCAGACACTGAAGAACATCCACAAGCGTCAAAACCATCCCAGAAAACATGACTTCAGCAAACAAACTAAATAAGGGACCAGAGACCAACCCTGGAGATACAGAGACATATGACCTTTCAAATAGATAATTCAAAATGACGGTTTTGAGGAAACTCAAAGAAATTTAATATAACACAGAGAAGTAATTCAGAATCCTATCAGAGAAATTTAACAAAGAGATTGAAATAAAAAGAATCAAGCAGAAATTGTGGAGTTGAAAAATGCAGTTGACATGATGAAGAACATGTCAAAGTGTCTTAATAGTAGAATTGATGAAGCGCAAGAAATAAAGAGCTTAAAGATAGGTATTCGAAAATACACAGTCAGAGGAGACAAAAGAAAACAGAATGAAAAAGAATGAAGCACCCCTACAGGATTTAGAAAATAGTCTCAAAAGGGTAAATCTAAGAGTTACTGGCCTTCAAGAGGAGGGAGGGAAGGAGGAAGGGAGGGAAGGGGGGGGGAGAGTTTATTCAAATGGATAATAACAGATAACTTTCCAAAGCTAGAGAAGTATATCAATATTCAAGTATAAGAAGGTTATAGAACACCAAGCAGATTTAACCCAAAGAAGACTATCTCAAGGCATTTAATAATCTAGCCATAGCAGACCTAAAGCTTGCTTTGTACTTCAACTAAACTTTATTATATAAACATTTTCAGGAAAGAAAACTTTATTTTATGTAGAATATAAGAATGTTCATAGGTCAGTAAGGAGAGGGCATTTTGTCCCATTACTCTTCAGCACTCATATTAAGATGATTTTATTCTTCTGAATTTCTAAGAAGAAGTTTTCTCCCTTATTGTAAAAACGCAGATTTCCCGAGTGTCCTTGAATGATTTATTCATGGTCTACTTGTGTAGTAGCAAAAGAAAAGAATTATACATTACATTTTTTTTTATCTTGTGCAAGAGAGGAATTTAAAAAAATATATTTGGTAAGACCTTTAATAAAATTTTTAATGAGTTGTCTTTCCAACTCATAGTCATTACAAAGACTACTGTCTCCTCTGTTATCATGACTCAGAACATTGTATTTCTTTTCCTAGCTGTCATATGTGTTGTTTCCACATTACTTTTGGTCTTTAAGTTAAATATTCCTCTTCTGTTAAAGAAAAACCAAGTTGTACCCATATGTAAGTTGGTACTTAAATTACCCCTTGATAAATGTCATAAATATATTAATAACATTTTCTCCAAGATTTAAACATGAGATATCACCAGTACTCTGAGCTGAATAAAGTTGCTCTATCATTAAGAAAATTTCCCCTTTCTTCCTTTATTACTGCCTTCCCCTACTTCTCCATAAGTTTTAATAATAGAATATTTGAAGAATGGATAAATGATGTCATATAATTTTTTATCTAGTATCTTTCTCTTATTAAACCCTAAATTCTATAAAGACAGAGGCTATACCTTTCTTGTTTATCTTTGTATGCTTAATGCCTAAGATTGGTATGTAGTAGGAATTCAGTAAATTAGTTGAATGAATGAATAGTAGGACATATAATGTGAACGCTGCTCTTAGTAGTAACTGCTTGTGGGCCGGCCGCGGTGCTCACGCCTGTAATCCCAGCACTGGAGCCGAACAGCGGATCCACGAGTCAGAGATCGAAGAATCCCTGGCTAACACGGGTGAACCCCCGTCCTCTACTAAAAACTTACAAAAACTAGCCGGGCGAGTGGTCGCCGCCTGTAGGTCCAGCTACTGGGGAGGACTGAGGCAGGAAATGGCGTAAACCGGGAGGCGGAGCTGTGCAGTGAGTGAATCCGGCCACAGCACTCCAGCCCTGGGCGACAGAAGCAAGGAACTCGTCTTAAAAAAAAAAATAAAAAAAAAGTAATGCTGTTTTGGTTGAAATCCATTCCTTGCATATGGAGAATATTTAATATTACAAAATACAATGAGGAGAAATAACAAGAAAATAATATTTTCAATATGAATATTTTAAAACTGAATTTGCTACTTGCTTTTAACACTTAAAGAATAGTCCAATCAGCAATCAATTTAAAGTAGTTTTTGAAACTCAACTTTTTGGATTAATACTTGGAGCTACATTTGATCATGTGACCTTTATTAGCTCAACTAACGTAATTTATGGCCCAACTAAATTAAAGTAGTTTGAAGGCATAATATGGAAATACTCACACTTTTACCATGAGTGTCAGTTTTAAGGGTTTTAATTGAAACATGATGTAGACTATGTAGATAATAGCATTTTTATTGTTTATTTCAAATTGTAACTTGAGAATTTTAAGGATTGAAGAATATTTCCAAGTATAACAGAAAATTATATACTCTTGGGTTCAGAAATTATTATTTAAGCAAAATAATGCAGTGTAAAAAGCCTGACTAATCAGAGACACAAGGACCACAGTAAGTGTACATAACTCCCCCAAACAGTGGTAGTGTAGACTGTTCATTTAATTAAAGGTACGTACAAACACTGCAGTTACTTAGGAGACATGATAAAACAAAACAAAACAAAACAAAACAAAAAACAAAATAAAACAAAAAAAAACTAACTGCCATGTGGGTCTTGATAAGGTAGAAAGTAGTCATAAATTTAAATTTGATATATTATGAACTTTAATATGGCCGCTTGTTTAGAAAGGCTGTTAGTACTTGGCCATACAGCAGTATACTTGGAGAATAAAATTCTACTCAAGGTTTCATAATGTCTTTTCGGCTCTACCTAATTGTAGTATCTCTGTTACTGTTTGCCTAAGTTTTGTCCCTTTGTGACTTTAAGGGTATATTTTCATCCTATATTTTTCTCTAGGCATCCACAAGGACAAAGATAAACCTCCTAGCTTCTCTGTTGTCCTTGAGACGTTGAGGCGTACCTTGACAGATTACCAGAACAAGCTGGAAGATGCATCTAATGAGGTAACACTTGCACTGTTTGGCTGCACACACATAGCCTTCGGCCTGTACCAGTACGTATTCCTTGCTTGTTACAAAGGTCAAAAAGATTGGGAATGTTGAACTGACAGCTTCACAGATACAAAAAATAATAAATTATCTTTCACTGTTCTTTCTTTAAGTGTGGCCTAAAGTCATGTCTCACTTACGTTTTTGTAACTCTTCAGTCACACTATTATTTTCAAAATTATAAAGACTCTCTCACTTCTTGATCTTCATAATTTATCTGTTTTAATGAAAACACTATGCAAGTAGTTTAAGTTAATATGTACTGTATTTAAATGTTAATGTGTTTTTACAACGTTTGGTATAGCTACTGGAAATTTAGGTTTTGTCAGTGTTGTAGGTTAAGATTTCTACAAACTGTGGAAGTCTTAATAAAAAAGAGAGAAATTAGTTTTCATTCTCTAAAGGGAGTAAAGTGTTGTTAGAAGTTTTTAAAAAACAAGTATCTGTTTGATGTAGCCTGGGAGCTTTTAGTTTGCTGATTGAAAAAGCTCATGCTTCTATTTATCATCTCATTTGTATTGTTTAATGTGTGGGTTGATAATTTTCTTGGGTATTAAAATGTTTTATGAATTTGTGCTTTAAAAATTGAAGAGTTTGTCTAGTTACATCTTGTCAAATTAGCATATGAAGTAATTACATTAAATACAATTAGTTAGCAAAGCAACAAACAGATTGTTAGAGTCAAAGACAAGTCACGTAGCATGGAATTTGGAGTTTATCCTTGTGTTTATCTCTTTCTTTCATATAATATAAACGCCACAAAACGGTTACATTTCACATTTCAGATGCGGCTTATTTTATTTTAGCTTGCTAAGGTGAACAAAGAAGGAAAAGTGAGTCTTCTTAATACCCTCGGTAATTGTTCAAAAGGCATAAAAGAAAATGACCATCGAAATAATTAAATTTCTATGAAGAACAAATATTATGAAGTCTTTCCCAGTGAGACAAGACAACCTGTATTGTTAGTAGTTTATGAAACTCTTCTGAGGCCTAGGTCTGGAAGCTGCAGGGTAACTAGGAACATATTACCCACAGCGAATTGTTATTTGGGAGGATGAATGTCACATGATCCTCAGCACAGTTGAAAAGTCGACTCAGCAGGCTTTGGCTTAGTAACGCGCTTTGTTGTGAACCAGTGCCAGAGACAGCAGTGGGGAGACCAAGGGGGTGGCTGCAAAGAAAGCAAAAAGAGCAGTCTGACAGAAAGAAGAATGAACTGTCAAAGAAAATAAATCACAAGCGGTGCAGGACCAACTGATGACCTGCCACAAGCTTTCCCAGTAGGACTGCATGTGACCGACCCTGAAGTTGTCATATGGAGTGAGAGACCAGTGAATACCCTCATGATGTATAGAAAGAACAGTCTTCTGCTCTGTTCTCTTTTCTTTACTTGTAGATGCCCCTGCTTCTGGCATTTTGGTCCAGTAGGATTTTAAGAATAAAGTTGTATTTGTTTACAACAAGAATGAAATCCTTTATCTGAATGTGTGGTAAAAATACAGTAACATCAGTGATATTTTAAGCTTGAATGCTTTCTTTTCTTTCTAGCTACGTGAACTTGTGACAGAAGCTATATAGTATTTAACCAAAAGAAATAATTTTTTGAAGACTCTTAACTACTATTGAAAAATTTTTATTTAAGTAATTGCATAAAAAGCACTTAAAGATTAACTTTTGAGGTACTCTCCTTGAAAAATGTAAAAAAGTTACTTACATTTTCTTTCATCAGCTAAACAGCATGAACGATGCTAGGGAAAAGGCATGTAATGAACTTGATTCTACGAAACAGAAGATAGACTCTCACACTAAAAATATAAAGGTATTATTTAGAATAACTTTTACCTTTTGTATTAAGAAACAAATATAGTTATCTAGGGAATATTTTAAAGTAGAGATATTGAGGTACCTGAAAATATATATTTGTATTTTTTAAAGTATGTATGGATAGAATTTTAATTTTTTCTTGTTGATTAGGAGTAACAAGAATGTTTTTTTCATTTAAAAAATTAAAACTTGATTGGAAATTGTTTTGGTTAAAGGAAAATTTGTTTCCAAGATTCAATAATAATACCTTATGAGATTCAAATAATTATTTAAGATGAAATGTCCAGCCTTAGGTACATATTAAACATATTTTACATAAGCACATCCGTATTTGGAGTCAGTTTTCATCATGTTAGGGTGGAGCCATTGTTTTCAGTACATCGTGTCTGTTAATGGGCTGAGACCACACCTGGCTAAGGCCCAGGACTATAGTTTATTTTAGTTTCTGTGCTGGTTTTATGTACTACATCTTTGCAAAATTATACTGAGTCAGCTCTCAGAAGTTTCTCAGTATTGCTGGAATTTTATTTTGTTGTTTCATGTTGGGTTTGTCATGGACACACTTCAATAGAATTTGTTAGGTTTAAGGAATAAACAGTTCAGCAGAACTTTGTGCCACATATTTGAGATTTCTATAAATGGTTGGGATGTCATTGGAAAGTAAATGTGCTTATATTAAATGTAAGATATTTATTTTAAAATATTTAAAAAATTTTGAACTACAACATTGTTTTAAAAAAATAGGTTGAAAGGAAACTGCCTTGAAATAACTTTCTGGAATAAGTCATCATATTAACATTTTATATAAATGTTTAAACATAACAAATGTTCTGATTTTTGAGCTAAGATATTATATTTAGAAAATAAATTCAGTGAAATATTTTAATGTAAACAGATGCTTTCCTGCCTTTGCGATTCTTTCATTGTAAAGCTTTGAAAATTTTCAATATGTATTTTATACTAGTGTCCCCTCACACCTTGTTGGCTGGCCTTTCTACAATCTCTTTATTTGGTATCTATGACAGGAACTTCAGGATAAACTGGCTGATGTCAATAAAGAGTTAAGCCATTTACGCACTAAATGTGCAGACCGAGAGGCTTTAATAAGCACTTTAAAAGTGGAACTACAAAATGTGCTGCACTGTTGGGAGAAAGAAAAGGCTCAAGCAGCTCAGTCTGAAAGTGAACTGCAGAAGCTTTCTCAGGCTTTCCATAAGGATGCTGAGGTATTACCTGAGACTCAATGACTGTCAGGAAAGGCCTTTCACTAATTTCAGTGTTATACATCAAGTGACTATTTTTACTTGTATTTAATTAAGAAATTGTTCTGAGCAGAGTATTTTGAAATGTTCGTGACAGCTGCAAAATCACTCTCTTTATTACTCTTGTGTCATTCTCTCTTGTGAGAGAAGTACTATAACTTGCACAACTAATTTTCTTGATTATCATTTGTACAACTATCTTTTTTGACTTTTAGAACATTGTAACTCAAGTAACTATGCTCCTAACAGTCCTTTCAAGGTTTGCCTGTTTGCCAATGACAAAATTATTTTTTATTTCAGTAGCTTGGTAGATTGATATGGTGGAAAGAATAAGTATTTTATAATCAGATAGACCTGAACTTGGATCCTGATACTTCTGTTTGTAAATGGTTTGGCTGTGGACAAGCTATACAACTTAGCCTCTCCACATCTTAGTTTTCTTATTTATTTTTTTTCTTTTTTGAGACAAAGTCTTGCTCTGTCGCCCAGGCTGGAGTGCAGTGGCCTGATCTGGGCTCATTGCAACCTCCACCTCCCAGGTTCAAGTGATTCTCCTGCCTCAGCCTCCTAAGTAGCTGGGATTACAGGTGTCCACCACCATGCATGGCTAATTTTGTATTTTAGTAGAGATGAGGTTTCACCATGTTGGCCAGGCTGTTCTCGAACTCCTGACCTCAGTTGATCCGCCCACCTCGGCCTCCCTTCCTAAAGTACTGGGATTACAGGCCTGAGCCACTGTGCCTGGCCTAGTTTCCTTATTTGTAAAACAGTAATAATATCTACTTTAACAGATAGCCTCCTTACTCTGTATGATTATAGGATGTTAATAAAATTTAGAAAATAAAAGTCCCATAAAATTAAAACTTTTCATTTAGACCCCTGAGAGTTGCCTATCCATTTGTGTTTATTAATGGCTTATAAAAATATTATGACACAGATTTCATATTTCGTATGAGCCTGTGTGAATGGAATTATCTTCTAGTTCTTTTTACCCTGTGGGTTATAGAGCTAGTCTAGCTAGTGGAACTGGTTTATCTAAGTCGTCCTGCATATTGAGTTCATTACTCCAACAAATATGAACATGAATGCCAAGAGAGTAAAAAGGAAACATTCTTTCCACTCTTTTTACAGTCTGGGATTTAAATTGTGTCCACATGAAGGGGTTGGAATTGCTCTACACATCAGATAATGATTAAAGTAAAGGAAACTAGAAGCCTGACTGTATTGTAAAGTCAGCATGTCTACAGCACTGTGGTTGGGTTCAACATGTGTGAATTGATTTTGGATTTTGAAGTCTCTTTTCATGCCAAATGGATGATTATCATGCTTGGTTTATCACAGCCCAAGCAAAAAGGACATAATAGCGACACAATGAATTATCCTTAAGGATGAACTTCCTTGAGAACGAATGTGATCAGTAGGCAAAACACAGGAGGAAGATTTTTATGTATTTGTTAAGTTATATTTAATAAGACTTTAAAACATTTTGACCTAGTTAAAAAATGCGAAAGTCATCATTAACTGCTTATGAAAAGGCATAGCATATTTGTGAAAAAATCTGATTTCTTAAATTTGTTGTTGTAACTACATTTTCAAATTTTTTGTTTTTTAAATTATTGCTTTTGGAAAAAAAAGTAAGGTGGCATATATAGTGAACTAAAGATTTATATTTTGATATTTGTAAGAAAATATTCTCTATAATTTCTAATTATAAAACTTTTGCACATGCTATATTCAGTTTTAAAAAATGTATAATAGACTTTCTAAATTTTCTTTTAAATTTGTCCCTTTTAAAAGTTTTCTTCCTGCTGATTTAAAAAATCTTGAGGGAACTTTTTTATCTACATAAAATAAAAATAATCATTTGGCAGCTTCACAGTTACCTTGTCTTTGAGTTCCATGCTTTGGGACTTTACAGATGAAACACCTTATAAAGAGAGCTATTTGACATTATAGTAAATAAACTCTCCTCATGTGTTCAGATGAGATCTGCTTGATATGAATTCTGCAGCATAGTGTTTCTAAGTCATTCAGCAGTGGATAGTTTAAATTACTGAAGTGGTAATATAATTTTAAAGGACTTTTAAAAAACATATTTCTAATTGGACATTTTCAAAAGTATGTCTTAAGCAGCTATATCCATTTTTTTTTGCTGTTACTTTATAATATTTAAACACCTACAAATGCCCAGTGGCCCAGTGTGCCAAATACTATATGAACTTATAAGTGGGGAAAACAAATGAGCCCATCTTCCATATCTTTCATATCACTATCTGCTTTGCCTAAGGGGCTTGGGATAGATTTCCTATAAGTAGTAAGTAAACTGGAATCTCTAGAGGAAGAAGAAAGCTGAGTAATTGTGTCCATGTAAAGTACAGATATTGGTATAACTTTTTTTCATCAGAGTTGAATAACACTATTTTTTTCTGTATTGTTTTTTGACAAGTAGTATCTATTTTGGCAAATGTAAATATTAAATTATAGAATTACTATACTGAGTTACAGTTAGATAGGCTTATAAACAATGAGTCCAATCCAGACACTTCGTGTGATAGCTAAGGAAACTTAGGCCTGAACAGGTGTTTACTCAAATCACAACCTCATCAGTAGCAGAGCTGGGAATGAATCTTGGTCTTCTGGCTTCTAGACTCAGATTTTGATTTTGAATACCAAATGTAAGCAGTTCCAAATGTTTTATCTGGTGCTTAGTTTTGAATATAAAAACATCATTAAAATATTCTGAGACTTGAGTATTATAATTTCCTTTTCAGGTTTTTGAAATGAACTCTTCACCATTTGTATTATGTATTTTACTTCTTACAATGTTTATATACAGCAAATAATTTTTCTTTTTTTTTTTCCTGCAGGAGAAGCTAACCTTTCTTCACACCTTGTATCAGCACTTGGTAGCAGGATGTGTGCTCATAAAACAACCAGAAGGCATGCTGGATAAATTCTCTTGGTCTGAGCTTTGTGCAGTCTTACAGGAGAATGTTGATGCCCTGATTGCAGACCTCAACAGGGCTAATGAGAAGGTAACTGTCCTCAGGCACCAGATACCTCTATTAAATTCAGTGACATTTGTCCACATCACAGTATCATTAAGAGGGGCTGACATTCATCTTATTTCAAAAAGAATTTGGATGTTAATAATTCAATACCATTAATTATGGCTTGTCTACAACTCAGTTTGATGCCATTGCTGTGGGCATGTAAATGTGACTGAAGTCTGTATGAAGTCTCTAAGCTCCACTTTCTGTGCAGGACATGCTAATACTACTAGCCAGTATTAGCCACAGGGACCTAATTAAAAGAAAATAAATTAATCTTACTGATGAAGCAATTCAAAGAACTTAGTCATTTACATTAATAAACCAACTCTTTATGTTAGCATAAAATAGAAACAGGATACAGTTATTCAAAAACATGATCTTAAAATTCTTTACTTAGGAAATATAAGATGTTATTTTTAAAAGCACTTAAACATTTTAAATTATATGCTTATGATTTTCTTCTCGAAATACAACAAAGTGTGTATTAGAAAACTCGTTCTGTGCTTTAGAATGCAAAAAGTATATTTTATAGGAGAATATAGTAGACCTTTATGGTAACATTACTATCTCACAAGTCTAGGAAATCAGTCTTCAGCAAATATTTAAAAACCTGCTTTTGGTTATAGAAAATTACAGTGGCTTAGCAGATCAACATATACCACCATTGAAGACATTGGTTCTTACCCTGGGTCTATTGAACGTGGTCAGTACTGTGTTTATGTGGTTTAGTTTCCAGGTCTTAGTTGCAATGACATTTGCTCTTAAGGAACAAGAAGAGAAAAACTGTCCTGTAAGTTAAAAAAAAATTCTGTTGAAGTAATAAAACAGCATATTGACCTAATTTCAGGGTGATTTTTTTTATTATTGAGCATTTTATCTTGGTCCTATTGACAAACACAACCATAGACACTGAGATGTAGGGCTAAGAAATGAGGGAATAAAGTGTGAGAGGCACAGATGCTATTCATGATTGTGAATGTGTACATAATGGATTTGAAAATTAAAGATAATTAAAATTATTGTATTTTAACCCTATGAGATGCTATTATATTTTTAATAGTTTTCATTGTTTCAAAACATCCTTAATAGTCATACATTTTAGAAAATGATGATTTTCTTTCCAGTGTTTGAATATGAAACAAAAAATGGTTAGGAATTCTGCTTTATTTTATGCAAACTGCTTGTGGATTTTTAAATCTTTACTTTGTTTCCCGCTGAGATATTTGAATAGCTCGAGCCTTGGTTCCAGAAGTAACAGTATCTTTCTCAATGTCAATCAAATTAATTATAGAATAAGTAACTTCATTAGAAAGAGAAGATGAAAAATTTGCCATCTAAGTATACAAATAACACAATTTTCTGCTAATGTATGGCAGTTTACCCTGCTATTTTCTTTTTTAAAATTTATTTACATTCTATGTTAAAATTTTTATATGATCTTAAGGAATAAAATATAGTAGGGCATTTTGGGTGTTTTATTAGGGGAGAAGACACAAAGAAATAGCTTGTGAGCATATTTCCTTCTCTGTTGCATCTCCCCATATAGATAAGCCATCTAGAGTATATCTGTAAAAACAAGTCTGACACGATGAGAGAGCTTCAGCAGACTCAGGAAGACACCTTTACCAAAGTGGCAGAACAGATCAAAGCCCAAGAGAGCTGCTGGCACAAACAAAAGAAGGAACTAGAGCTGCAGTATTCTGAACTCCTCCTGGAGGTGCAGAAGAGGGCACAGGTATGCTACCTTTACAAAGGGCTTTAAAAAATGGGTTACTCAGTGTAACCATTAGAAACGTTTTTTTTTTTTTTTTTCCAGTAGCAATGTTAAATCGGTTTAAACTTCTTAAGAACTTCATAGAACTTGTTTAGATGCACATATATATGTTTAGATACACACACATACGTGTGTGTGTATGGGTGTGTATATTAAGGATTGTCTTTCATGTAAGTTTGGAAATATATGGGTTTCTGATTAAAATATCCCAAAATGCATTGATCAGTTAATTAAATGCTAAAATTATATTTCCTTTATTTATTTTTAAAATAAAAGATTAAAGTATTTGGTAATATATTGTCAGTTTTAGTGTAAGTATTCCTTTATCCAGTTTACTCTATTTGTGGAGGTTCCTATGTGAACTATCATTTAAATTTATTTGGGTTAAAATCTCTTATGCCTACTGACATTATATAAGAACTAGCGTTATCGTTGTAGGCCATGTAGCAAAAGTAATTCGCTATGAGTTGTATTATGTATTATATCTTGATTGAGAGTAGAAGTTATGGGTTGTTAACATAACCATGTATTTTTCTACACAAATTATCATCAACATTATTTATATTGTTAACTGTCATCTTCACGTAATCAGGAATAACATGATGATAGGGTATAATTTTTTGGCATTGAATTTATTAATAGGTCACTTTTGTTCCTAAGTTAGGATACTTATGAACCAGAAGGTTATATATTCTTCCCATGGTTGATTCAGTATTTAGCCTCTTTATTTGATCCATTCGTGCTTGGCAAGTCTAATTAAAAATAACCAAACTATATAAATATATATACATACACATATATAAATACAATTATTATTATTATTATTATTATTATTATTATATTAAATCAGGCCATTCTGCATCCCCAGATTTAAAGGTCCTGTATGAACTTATGCCTTTCTATATGAATTTGAATGAATCAACAAGTGTACCATCTAAAAGTAGTAATTTTTTCATTGTATGCAGACTACTATATTATATGCTCTGCGTTTTCTAGTATTGAAGTAAAAGACCTAAACAATTTATTTTAATTTTGTAGAGGTAGCACTGATAGTGACATGTACAGATCTTAAGTGTATAATTTGATGTTTTTAAAAAGTATTTATTTGATATGTAATATTTGTACATATTTATGGGGTACATGTGATATTTTAATACATGCATAGAATGTGTAATGCTCAAGCCAGAGTAAGATATCTATCACCTTGAGCATTTATTATTTCTTTGTGTTAGGAACATTTCAAATTTTCTCTTCTTGGTATTGTGAAATATACAATATATTGTTGTTAATAAAGTCACCTTACTGTGCTTTTGAACACTAGACCTTATTCCTTCTAACTGTATAATTGTACCCTTTAACCTACCTCTCTCCATCCCTTTCCTCCCCCAACACACCCTTCCTAGACTGTGGTAACTACAATTTGATGTTTTGATCAACATAAACACCCATGTGATCATTACCCCATTTAAGACTTCAAACATTTTCATTACCCTAGAATGTTCTTGCATTCTCTCTTCCAGTCAGTTTTATGCCTCACAGGCAACCATTGTTCTGATGCCTGTCATCATAGATTAGTTTTCACTTGTTCTTGAATTTCATGTAAGTGGAATCATTCAGTAGTCTGGTGTTTGACTAATTTCACTCAATATTAATGTTCTGAGCATAATATCATTTATGTTGTACGTATCAGTACTTCATTCTTCTTTATGGTCACATAGCATTCCATTTTGTCATAGCACCCCTATTTGATGGATTGTGCGTTGATGGATATTTAGTTGTTTCTGTTTTTTAGATATTGTAGATAAAATTGCCACAAACATTATTGTACAAGTCTTTTGTTAACATATGGTTTTATTTCTCTTGGTTAATTACTAAAGTGCAGTTGCTAGGTCATAGGATATATGTGTATTCATAAGAAACTGTCAAAAGTTTCTAAAAAAAGCTTGTGTCATTTTTTATTTCCACCAGCAAAATATGTAAGTTTCCATTGTTCTACATCCTCTGCAGAGCTTAGTATTGTCAATCTTTTAAATTTTAGTCAATATAGTGGTTTTAAAATGGTGTTTCATTGTGGTTTAAAGTAACATTTTTTTGGTGATTCATGATGCTGAGCACCTTTCATATACTTATTGGCTATTCACATATCTTCATTTGTAAAGTGTCTCTTCTACTGTTTTCTCATGTAAAAAATAGAGATATTTGTGTTTTTATTACTGACTTCTAAGCATTCTTTATATATCCTGGATGCATATCCTTTGTCATGTATATGCATCGCAATATTTTCTCTGAATCTCTTGCTTCCCTTTTCAGTTGTTTCTTTTGATGATCATGTAAGTTTTAAAATTGTGATGAAGTCCAACTTATAAATCTTTTTCTCTTTTGGCTATTTATTTATATATGTGAAATGATTTTTCCTTACCTTAAGGTTGGGAAGATAATCTCTTGTTTCTTCTAGAAGTTTCATAGTTTTAGCTTTTACATCTAAGTTTGTGATTCTTCTCAAATTAAATTTTGTGTGTGATGTTGGGTAGAATTTCATTTTTCCCCCTTCATTTATTGTTCCCACATCACTTGTTCAGCACTTTCCTAGCTGAATAGTCTTGGTACCTTTGTGAAAAAACAGTTGACCATACTTAGAAACCACAGACTTGTCCATCTATATAGTTTTGCCCTCTTCAGAATGTCATATAAATGGAATCACATAGTATATAGCCTTTTGGGTCTGGTTACTTTTACTTAGCAAAATATATTTGAGATTCAGTCACATTGTTGCATGTATCAGTAGTGCATTCCTTTTTACTGCTGAATAATGTCCCATTGTATGGCTGTAAAATTGTATCCAAATACTTGCTGATGGGCCTTTGGATTGCTTTTTTTTTTTTTTTTTTTTTTTGGCAATTATAAGTAAAGATGCTTTAAACATCCATGAAAAGGTTTTTGTGTGATCATAAATTTTCATTTCTCTTGGGTAAATACGAGTTTGATTTCCAGATTATATGGTAACTGTATATTTATATGGTTATATGGTAAGTGTAACTTAAGCAACTATTAAATTGTTTTTCAAAGTGACTGTTTCATTTTGCATTCTCACTAGCAATGTAAGAGATTTCCAGTTGCTCTGCACCTGTGCCAGCGTATGGCTTCATCATTTTTTTCTTTTGAATTGTATCCATTATAATAAGCACGCAGTGCCATGTCATTGTGATTTCAATTTACATTTTCCCTACTGCCTAGTAAATTAATCATTTATTTATGTATTTATTTGCTATTTGTATATCTTTTCTGGTGAATTATCTTTTCAGATATTTTGCTCAGTTTTTAATTGGATTGTGTGTTTTCTTATCGTCAAAGTTTGAGAGTTATTTACATATCACAGGTTCAAGTCATTTGTCAGATATGTGATTTATAAATATTTTCTACTGTTCTGTTAGCAGTACTTTTGCAAAGCAAATGTTTCAAATTTTGATGACCCACTTATCAGTTTTTTTTATGGGTTATACTTTTGATGTTACATGTAAGAACTCTTTGACTAAGATTATAGGCACCAAGATTTTCTCCATTTTTTTCTATATGTTTTATAGTTTTAGGTTTTACATCTAGGTCTATGATCAATTTTGAGTTAGTTTCCGTAAAGGTTTGAGGTATGGATTAAGGTCAGTTTTTTTTTTTTTTTTTTTTTTTGCATATTCATGTCCATTCCAGTACCATTTATTGAAATCACTGTCCTTTATTGAATTGCCCTTGCACTTTTATCAAAAATCAGTTCACTGTTTGTGTCAATCTACCTCTAGACTTTCTTGTCTATTCCAGTTATTTATGTGTCTTATTCTTTTTTTTTCAATACTATACTGATTTAATCACTCTAACCTTTTACTAAGTCTTAAAATCAGGTAGTGTGAGTCTTCCAACTTCTTTTTTCATCAATGTCCTGAACTGTTTGAAATCTACAAGAAGGCATAGCAATTCACTTTTTTCTCTTTTCAAAAATAAAATAAAATAAAATAAATTGGCGTATATTCTGTATCGTTTACCTACATATTTGCATTTTTATCAAATATAATTGAATATACTGCAGCAATTTATTTTGGTATTGTATTTGATAAGCTGTTATTATAATACATATTATAGGACCTGTAAATTTTATTTTAGGAAATTTTATGATTAATTCTATATTTTTTACCCCCAAAAGTGCAATGCAAATAAAAAAATTTCATTTTACATTACTTAATACATTTTCAAAAATTATGTTGATAAGGACACGAGGGGGAAAATATCCCCAATTGTTATATAGGATTGTGAGTTATAGAGGATGTTTGGTGTCATGAGCATAACCCTCAGTACGTTCCATCTACTGGGAAATAAATAACTTATTCTCAGAGTCTTATGTTTAATGTTAGGCCATTGTAAAGAAGTGATTAGTAAAAGACACTAAATTAAAGTAAAAAACAATATTTGGATTTGATTTATTTTATATGAAAAAATGTAATAGATGTTAGAAAAGTAATGTTTGTAAGAATCTAATATTTCTAAGACTTTTTTAATGTCTAAGCTTTAAAACAATTAGTGTAAATGCTACTAGAAAAATGAAATTTGCAGAGAACGTGGCCTGGTTTTACTAACACAGCATGTTTTTAGCATTGGGTAAAGTTTGCTAGCCCCATGTTGGGTAGTTCTTGAATTTAAATACATTGGAGCCATCATGTAAATATATCTCAAGTGTCTATGCCTACTAAAGTATCTGGGCCCAGTGCCACATACCATCATTCCATTTACTAACTTTGCTTTTGTAATCTTAGTATTTATGTTCTTGTTTCTTTTCTATTTGAAAAGATAGTTATTGGAACAAGAACGTCCTTTTAGAAGTAAAGTTTTTTTACTGTCAAGTAAGAGTTACCCTTGATGTAATGTTTATTGTAAACACTTTAGGTTTATTTGACATTTTAGTAAAAATCAAGTGAGTTTAGAATGGAGAACAAAACTCAGGGAAATTCAAATTCATCATGCTATGTTGCATTTTATTCCTCTTTTACCATGGTATTGAGAGTGTATTTGGCAAGAAACCCAGGTGAGTCATAAAGTGTTAGTAGGTGTTGAAACTTTTTCTTCATAATTGAACTCCAAGAATATTCAGAGATAAAGTGGAGCTTATTGATATTGTTGGAGGTGATAATTCCTGAAGATATACATGCCAGCCTGCAATGATTCAGAGAGTTAGATATAATCACGTGTACACTATGTTCTGATAGACTGTGAGTCCATGGGAATGGATACCTCTAATGAAATTTTGAAAGATACTTCTGACTACTTTTCAAATAATTGCTTTAGAAATTGTTTTTGTTAATTATAATATTAGCAGTTGAATTTGAATGGTGCTTGATATAATTTTCAATGCTTTTGCATATTTTGCACGTCTTTTCTTTTTTCTTTTTTTTTTTTTTGAGATGGAGTCTTACCTGGTGACCCAGCCTGGAGTGCAATGGCACTGATCTCGGCTCACTGAAACTTCTGCCTCCTGGATTCAGACGATTCTCCAGCCTCAGCCTCCTGAATAGCTGGGATTACAGGCGCCCACCACCACGCCCAGCTAATTTTTGTATTTTCAGTAGAGACGGGGTTTCACCATGTTGGGCAGGATGGTCTCGATCTCCTGACCTTGTGATCTTCCCGCCTTGGCCTCCCAAAGTGCTGGGATTACAGGCATGAGCCACTGCGCCTGGCCGCATGTCTTTTCTTATGTAAGCCCCACCACAGGCATATGAGATAGGTCATTTAAGTATCATTTCTATTTTACAAGCGAGGAATCTAAGGTTCAGACAACTGATACCACTTACTTGTGTGGTAAGGAAGTTCTGGGGACAGGATGAGAATAAACATAACCGTATGTAAAATGTCTAGCCCATTGCTTGGCATTTAGAAATTACAAAGTGAATGTTATGGACTGTTTTAGTACCTTATTACCATCCTTATCTTCCAGTCCCTTTTGCATTGTATTCTAATACTGCTTCTTTGAGAAAGATAATGCTATTTTTATATATAAAGCAGTATCTGTAAATAGGTGTAATGACATCTCAGTTTCATATTTATGGAACTCATACTCCTTTTTTTTTCCTTTTTTTTTAAAGCTAGTATCTCACTACATTGCCCAGGCTAGAGGGCAGTCATGCGATCATAGCTCAGTGCAGCCTTAACCTCCCAGGCTTAAGAGATCCCCCCACCTCAGCTTCCTGAGTAGTTGGGACTACAGGGCACGCCACCATGCTCTGCTAATTTTTGCATTTTTTTACTAGAGATGGGGTTTTGCCCTGTTGTCCAGGCTGGCCTTGAACTCCTGGGCTCAAGCAATACACCTGCTTTGACTTCCCAAAGTGTTGGGATTACAGGTGTGAGCCATGGTGCCCAGCTCATATTTTTTTTTTTCTTTCTTTCTTTCTTTCTTTCTTTCTTTTTTTTTTTTTGGAAACAGGGTCTCACTCTGTCACCGAGGTGGAGTGCAGTGCTACAGTCTCGACTCACTGCGGCCTTGACCTCCTGGGCTCAGGTGATCTTACCACTTCAGCCTCCTGAGTAGCTGGGACTATAGGCATGCACTACCACGCCTGGCTAATTTTTTGTATTTTTTTTGTAGAGATGGGGTTTTGCCATGTTTTCCCAAGCCATCTGCCTGTCTTGGCCTCTGGAAGTGCTGGGATTAGAGGCGTGAACTACCGTGCCTGGCCGGAACTCACATTTTTAAGTGATTCTAGATTAGCTAATGTTTAAACGTGATAATGTAAGAAAAATCTAAATAGTGCTACATTGTCAGCCACCCACAAATGGTAGTTCTCTTAATTTGTATTTCTCAGAGTTTTTTTTCTGAGAAACTGAAGTTTTAATACACTATATCATAAAATTGCTACTGTAGATAAGAATATCAGGATAATTTTTATATAATTTAATTAATATTAATAAAAAACTATGTTATATACCAAATATATAGCACACTGTGTTTCATGCTGTGGTAGTAACAAAGAGGTATACTATATAGTTTTTTTCTCAAAAGTGTAACGTGTAATTGGGGAGATACATGAAAAAGTAAATAATACAAGATTTATCATAGGCTGTACATAATTAGTTGCCAAAAGAATGCTATAAATTTAGAAGAGGAGATGATCAAAGTTTGAGGAGGCTTTAGTAGAGGAGACTGGAGCCAACCTGGGCCCTGTTGCCAGGATCTGAAAGCACAGAAACAAGGGAGATATGGGACACATCAGAATTTAGAGATAATATTGTTAATTTTCCAGACAGTCAGAGGTAATATCTCTTAACAATAAGCAATCCATACATCTTCCCTGTGTTGACACATTTATTCCCAGTCTTCCGATAAAAAGAACTCTGTTCTTTTGAGGGTATGGTTTATCCAAAGGGTATTTTATAATTTACAATGCTTTAGAAACAAAACAGTAAACACAGGCACATACCATTTTTGGCACATATTTTTGTTATGTTAAATTTACGTAATGAAGATAGTGTTTTAAAATTAAATAAATAACCATTATGGGGCTTGAGAATGTGTGTGTGTATATGAAGACTAGATAATAGAATTGCTAGATCATATGATAATTCTATGTTTAACTTTTTGAGGAACTGCCAAACTGTTTTTGAAAATGGCTGCACTATTTTACAATCCCATCAGCAATGTCTGATAGTTTCAGTTTCCTATGGAGTATTCTTATTTTTTAACAGAGAAACATTTACATAATAGAGAAAGCAGGTGAATTTATGTTTGTTATATTTTAAAATATTACCATAGCTTAAAAGGCAAGATATGAAACTTACAAAATAAGACACTTTGAATGAAGTCCTTTGATGTCTATATGTCATTGAATGTCCAGTTTGCAATTTGCCTTTTTGTCAACATAAAGAGCAAGAACTCAGCGAGCAAGAGTGATACAAAAGAATTTTACTCCCTAGGGAAGTGTCTAATTTCTGGCCCAGAGTCTCAGAGTTCACAGAGTGCTGTAAGCCAGTAAGGCATCCCTCAAAGCTCATGTATTTCAGGAAGTAAGTGCGTGATTCATTAAGGAAAAAAGCTGTCCTTTCTCCCCATTATGGATGTACTTTGAATTTATTAGAGAGTAAAGGAAAACTGGTGAAATTATGTAGTATTTTTGTTATGCTATTGAATTTTGTGTAAAAGATACGCATTCTATATTTTAGGTTTTTTCCTTCAGGATTGGAATGTTTTATGGGGAATTTGAGAATATTATTTTTTGAAATTAGACACACTGAGGAGCAGGTTATTTCAGTACTAGGAATGCTTTTGTCCCATATGAAAGCGATGTTCCTTCTGTTTGTTTTAAAAATACTGGCCTTTAATCTCCTTGGGTGGAAAACATTAGATTTTTTTTTTAAAGGCAAATTTGCTCTATAGCTGTTTCCACCCTTACAGTCAAACAGGCTTTGTTCTTCAAGAATAATTCACAGTAAATAATGCAATACCTCTGAAAGTAGTTCCCTATGGAAAGTCAGAATTAATTTAAACCAAAATTCTGACATGTAGATAAGTTCCAAATTACATTTGGAAATTTTGTTTTTTAAATTGTATTTTTCTTTTTTCTAATCCTTTACATTGTAAAGCTTTTTTCATTAATTGGGCATTTATTCAGTGTCTATTTTGAGCAAAACACTGTGCTAAGCAAAATCAGGGATGATTTTATGAGGGGTTATTTAATTCCTTCAATATTTATTAAATACTTACAGGGTATAGAGCACTGTGACAGACACTATAGTAAATAATTCCTAACCTCTAGGAACTAGCAGTCTTGTATTTGAGGGAGAGTAGATATACACACATGAAATAAGTAAGTAGTGTAGAAGTTAAATGCCTGAATGACTTAAGTTCTCTGAACTTAAGGTCAAGATCAGTGTGAAGGAAAAGATAGTAAAGTGAGTCATAGAATAGACAGAACCTGAAATGGGCTCTGAAGATTGTTAGTATTCGAATAGTGTTAGGGGAGATGGAAGGCAAAGGACCTGGGGGTTCTACACAACGTGTTAAATTATGAAAAGTAATGGTGAGGCTAATGTCTGTATACTAAGGGAACAGATCATCCTCTCCTTGATCATCAGGTTGAGGATAGTGGGAGAAGGGGAAGACGTGGGGATGTTGGTACCTGAGGGGAGAACCTTGGTTCAGTAAAGACAAAAAAGTTAGGTAATAGAATTAGATAAACCTAGCTGAAGGAGTTTGGGCAAATTGTGTAACTTCTCTTAACCTCAATTTTATTATCAGTAAAACTGTGCCAACCTCATAGTTTAGTATAAGGATTAAAAAGAATATATGTAAAGCATTTAGAACAATGCCTGCAATATGAATAAGTACTATAATATTCAAACTATTCCCATTAAAATAGAGAAATAATAGGCCTCACAGTATCCACTGAGATTTGGGTTCTAGTAGGAGTGAACTGGAAACTTTGAAATCAAATTGTTTATATAATACCAATTTTTTTTTTTTTTGATAGCAAGTCTCGCTCTGTTGCCCAGACTGGAGTGCAGTGGCGTGATCTTGGCTCACTGCGGCCTCTGCCTCCCAGACTGAAGTGATTCTCCTGCCTCAGCCTCCTGAGTAACTGGGATTACAGGCATGTTCCACCACACCTGGCTAATTTTTTGTATTTTTAGTAGAGACAGGATTTCACCATGTTAGCCAGGATGGTCTTGATCTCCTGATCTCTTGATCCACCTGCCTCGGCCTCCCAAAGTGCTGTGATTACAGGTGTGAGCCACTGTGCCTGGCCCTCCAATGTGTATTTTTTAATCTGTTAATTGATCTTTTCTTTTTATGCATCTGGATTTTTAGTTTTAGCAATCCTATCTTTATACCAAGATTAAGTAATTTGCCTGCATTTTCTTCTAATATTTCTGTGGTTTCATTTTTTTTACGTATAGATTTATGATTTATTTGAAATTTACTTTTGTATAAAATGTCAGGTGTAGATCAACTGTTATATTTTTTTCCAAAAGGCCATCTAGTTATTTCACCACCATTTAGTCTGTCTTTTTCCCGCTGCTTTGAATTGCTACCTTTATCACTGAAGGTTTTTTTGTGCCTAGATCTGTTTCTAGCTGTTTATTCTGTTCCATTGGTCTTTTTTTTTTAAATGTACAAATAACATGATTTTTAAATTAGAGGTTTTTTTGTTTGTTTGTTTGTTTATTTTTTGAGACAGTCTTGCTCTGTCATCCAAGCTCGAGTGCAGTGGCACGATCTTGGGTTGTTGCAACCTCTGCTTTTCAGGTTCATGCAGTTCGCCTGCCTCAGCCTCCCAGGTAGCTAGGATTACAGGCCTGTGCCACCGTGCCTGGCTAATTGTTTTTTTGCATTTTTAGTAGTGACAGGGTTTCACCATATTGGCCAGGTTGGCCTCAAACTCCTGATCTCAGGTGATCCACCTGCCTTGGCCTCCCAAAGTGTTGGGAGTACAGGGGTTGAGCCACCGTGCCCGGCCTTAATTAGAGGTTTTGTTGGTGTTTCAATATGTGGTGGGGCTGTTCCCCTCTCATTCCTCTTCTTTTTCAGGGTTAAACTCAACTTGCCTAGCTTCCGAAAAAAACTGCTTTGTTTTTTAGTGGAATTGCACTACGTTTATCAATGTACTTAGGAATAAATTGAATCTTTGTGATGAGTTAGGCTATTGAAGTTTGAAGTATTATTTTATGTCTTTCAGCTGTATTTAAAACTTTTCCTCATATAGATTTTTTACATTTCAGGCTAAATTGATTCCTAAATTATTCTATCTTTTTTATTATGGAATTCTAAATGGAGTTTTCTCTTCCATTATCTTCTTTTTTGTTTATCTGTATATATTAAGGATATTGATATTTTAAATTGTGGTAAAATATACATGACATATAATTTACCATTTTGATCCTTTTAAAGTATACAGTTCAGTGGCATTAAGTATGTTCACAGTACTGCACAACCATCACCACTATTTAGCTCCTGAACTTTCCATCACTCCGAACAGAAACGCTGAACCCGTTAAGCAGTCACTCCTTGTTCCTTCTCCTCAGCCCCTGGCGACCAAAAATGTGTTTTCTGTGTCTACAAATTTTCCTAGTCTGTGTATTTTATATAAATGGAGTCATACAAATGTGGCCTTTCGTGTCTGGTTTCTTTCTCTTAGCATAATTTTTCAATTTATGTTGTACCATATATTAGTTCTCCATTCCTTTTTAAGGCTGAATAATATTCTGTTGTGTGGATATACTACGTTTTGTTGATTCGTTCATCTCCTGTTAGGCATTTCTGTTTTTTCCTACCTTTTGCCTATTGTGAATAATGTTGCTGCGAACAAAAAGCTATTGATTTTTTTGTGTGTTAATTTCATGTATTTTAACCTTACTGACTTTTTTTTTTGTTTGAATTCTGTCATTGTATCTTTTGGTATTTCTAGATTTATGTTCACATTTTCTACAAGTAGAGATAGTTTTACTTCTTCTTTGCCAGTTCTGTTCTTATGTCTCTACTTGCTTTTTGTTGCCTAGTTGCACTGGCTAATAACACACCAAATACAATGTTAAACACTACTGGAGATAGTGGGTATTCTTGCCTTGCTCCGGAACTTGGTAAGAATGCTTTAGGTTTTTCTCCATTATTAAGATACTGACTTTAGGATACAGTGTCTCTATCTCTACCTGTATCTACATGCACACTTTTTCTTGTAATTTTGTGTGTAATTTTTGTTGAAAACACTTCTGCCTGAGACACTGAGGTTCACTTTTATTTTCACTTACCCAAGTATTGCTAGTTTGCCTCTTATATTTTCTAGGTTTTCTATAACTTTCTTTTTTTCCTCTAATTGAACAGATGAAATTGATTTTGAAGAGAAGATGGAATTAACCTTTGTGATTTTCATTTGTTCCCCTCATCCTACTCCCAGCTGCTGCAACTCTACTGCCAGCCCTGGCCATCTTTATTATGTTTCTAATTCTCACATCCCTTTACTAACAATAGGACAGTTCCAGGATTTTATGGCTTCTCATACCTCTCCAGATAAAGTTAAGTTTCTTAGTGTAGCACATTAGGCACTCAGTCCTCTGTTACCTGTGTACTTTTCAAATTTCCATCATTTCTCTCAGTTCTTCAGGTATTCTGAATTATTTCCATCCTTAGAGCATACTATGCTATTTTCTGGCTCTTCCTTTTCCACATGCGAGTCTTCCTGCTTTAATCTAGCTACAAGCCAAGTGTCAAGTTTTATTTTTCCTTAAAGTGTGCCTGCTTTAAGAGGGTTATCGCACATCCTCTTGCAAGCAGTCTGCATAGCTACTGCTTCTCAGAGTTTCTTGCTCCTTTTAGCACTCCCTGTGGGACACCAGTTGCTTTACTAGTGGTCTTTGTGTGGAGTTCTGGGACATAGTCCCATTGATAGAATATGGCTGCCAAAGTTTGTTTTAGTGCCCTTTTGTATTCCTCTGGCAACCTGGAATGTCTCTATCATAGCATTATACCACACTAACTGATTTACTTGTCCCTTTTCCGAGTACGTGTAATTTAGTAACTAGTCAATGCTATTTTTTTTTTTTTTTTTATGGAGACAGGGTCTTGCACTGTCACCTAGGCTGGTCTCAAATTCCTGGACTAAAGAGATCCTCCCACCTTCACCCGCTTGAATAGCAAGAACTATGCACATACCACTGCACTTGGCTGATATTTTTAAATTTTTTTGTAGAGACAGGGTCTTACTCTGTTGCCCAGGTTGGTCCCAAACTCCTGTCCTCAAGCGATCCTCTCACTTTGGCCTCCAAAAGTACTGGAATTATAGGTGTGAGCGCTTATGCCTGGCCCCAATAAATGTTTATTGAATAATAAGTGAATAGTAAAGCAAATTGGGATCTGTTATCTTCTTCTTCTTCTTTCTTCTTTTCTTTTGTCTTTCTTCTTCCTTTTTAAATTTTTTAATATTTTATTTTATTATTATTTTTTTGACAGAGTCTTGCCCTGTTATCTCGGCTGGAGTGCAGTGGCATGATCATGGCTCACTGCAGCCTGAACCTCCTGGATTCAATTGATTCTCTGGCCTCAGCCTCCCGAGTAGCTGTAACTATAGGTGTGCACCACCATTCCTGTCTAATTTTTTAAAAATTTTTATTTGTGGAGATGGGGTCTTGCTATGTTGCCCAGGATGGTCTCAAACTCCTGAGCTCAAGCAACCCTCTCGCCTCAGCCTCCCAAACATGGGGATTACAGGCATGAGCCATTGTGCCTTGCCCTTCTTGATTTTACTCTTTCTTTCAAGATTCCTTACTGATTAGGTTAAGATTTCATAGAGAGAGCTAGTTTATTTTGTAGTGATTAATTGTGGTTCCTATAGTTAAATTTCTTTTTATTTCAAATTAAGTTTTGGATTATAAGCACCTTGATTAGGCAAAAAGGAGCAGAGGGCTGCTGAGGCCTAGGTCACAATTAGTATTTCCTGTCACCACTGGAAATGCGCTTTGTACAGCTTTCTGTCATGAGGAGGTAAGACAGAAACTGAAATAAGTGAGTATCCATGAGAGACAGTGCCTTCTCATGCAGTAAATGGTAGACCGTGCTATTCGTTATATCATTGATTGAACCGGTTGTTTATTTTGGTAAAAAGTAAAGTCTTTTTTACATCTAGGAACCCCTCTATTGGCAGTGTCATTTCTGTTTAAAAGTAGGAATGAAGAATTAGTGAGGAGTGGAGGAAGAGAAATTATACAGAAAAGCGTATTTTCTTTTCTAAATTTGTGTATTTATGTGTAAGTCTATAGGAAATTCATGAAATACTCTGAAATTTATGTGTTCTGCTTTACGTAAAGCTTCTATGTGAGAGGATTTAAAAATCAATGTGCACATTCAGATCTAAGCTGTTTGGCTCACTGTTGCCCTATCTATCTTATTTATATTTTGGCTGTTTTAGCACATGTATCTTTTGAAGAGGAAGAAGTGGTTGTCAGCAAAAGTTTGTTTTCTTTGCGTAAAGGGAAATTAATATAATGCCTCTTTGTTTCATAATCAAATATATTGTTTGACCTCTTCCGTAGAAATTTCAAGAAATTGCTGAAAAAAATATGGAAAAATTGAACCATATTGAGAAGTCACATGAACAGTTGGTTCTCGAAAATTCACACTTCAAAAAACTGTTATCACAGACTCAAAGGGAACAGACATCCTTGCTGGCAGCCTGTGCATTGATGGCTGGTGCCTTATATCCCCTCTATAGCCGATCATGCGCCTTGTCTACACAGAGAGATTTTCTCCAGGAGCAGGTCAACACCTTTGAGTTGTTCAAATTGGAAATTAGAACTCTAGCCCAGGCTTTGTCAACTGTAGAGGAAAAGAAGCAAGAAGAAGCCAAGATGAAAAAGAAAACATTCAAAGGATTGATACGTATGTTTCGGAAAGTTGTTATTGCAGTTTTGGCAGCAAACAGACTCAAGATTTTGGGCCAATCATGTGCCTCTCTTTTTACCTGGATGGAGAGTTTCAAAGAAGGCATAGGCATGTTAGTGTGCACAGGAGAGCCCAAAGACAAGCATAAATTTCCAAGTAAGATAATTTGTGCTTTAAAAAATACAGGTTGCATGTAAGTGAAATATACAGTGTGACTATACCTGGCTATTATGGAAAAACTTTTAAAAAATCATGTAATATGCCAAATAATATAACATAGTCTCCATATGTATGTATATGTGTGTATGGATAAGTGAATATTTTGTATAAATTAGGCTGTGTTTTTCTGTTTTAAGTAGATTAAAATATAAGGTGACAAATATGTATAATTTGAACTTTGTCTTGTTTTATATTTGAATCCTCTGCAGTAAAGCAAAGAGTTTATACAGTGATTTTTCAGTTATGTCAATCAAAACTGCCCTATTTCAAATTATCAGTATGATTTATTTTCAGTTTCTATGAATAAGTATGAAATGGGTTAAAATATATTGAAGAATTGTATGAAAATGAGACAAATGTAAATTTTCCAGTTGTTTTGAATGCTTAACTATTTTGAAGAAATGACTTGTTTTATTTTAAAAGCAGACTATTAAGTAGTGTAAGTAAAACCAAAGAAAATTTCTTTTTTCTGTTTTTGTTGGTGTCATTTACAGTTATTTGTAAATTAGGTCGAGCTAATCTAATATTTCTTAATAGATTTTTCCACAGTAGGCAATGTTCACAATAGGGTTTGATCTGTTTCTTAAATAGCTGAACACTGCTATGAATTTTAAATATAGATTTTAATAAAGTTTTATAGAATTTTACAATGGATTTTTTCAATTTTATAGAACATCAAAAGGAGCAGTTGCGTTGTTTACAAGCGCTCAATTGGCTCACCAGTTCTGACCTTCTTGCTGCAATAATCAGTTCTATGACTGAATTACAAGATGTCATTGGTAAAACAGGTATGGTTCCTTCTTTTACGTCCTTGCAAAATACATTTAAGAACAAATGTCCAGAAATTCTTTATGTCACAAAGTCTAGTAAACTGTATAGGGAGAAAATAAATTTATTTTTATCTTTATTTTATTCAGTCACCGAGATATTAATTCTGTACTTAATGATGTAAATTAATATACATTTTGTCTTTATGGGGAAATGACTTTTCTTGTTGAATGTATCCACCTTATTTTTTTTTCTTTCTATCTGTTTTTCCTATGGAAAGCTCATCATTACCTTTTTATTAGGTAATACAGGCAATGTTCTTTCATATGTTTTTGCCTTGTTTCACTTCTTCTTGTGGCTGTAAATTTCATAAGCTTGAGTAATATGAGAGCCAGTAGAAAATTTTTCTCTCTCTTTTGTGATTTTTTTTACTTTTTCTAGTGTATTTTAGATACAGTTAATTTGAATAGTCTGCTCCTTCCCACCTGGTGTGGAACCACCTATTATCAGCAATTTACAAAGGTTTAAAATGCAAGTTTTTTAAAATGATTCAGATTGCATGATATTTTGTCTGACAGGTTCAATGAAAACTAATTGGACTAACTATGGTCATTTCAGACACATTAGTTGTTAAAACTGTATAATGGACTTGTTAAAGGTTTGCCTGTTTAATGAAATGTAAGCCTGGATGTAATGATAATTTGGAATTTAATTCTTAGACATTTCCACTGTGCAAATATAGATCATACATTGTGATTTCAAATATCTAAACCTAGACTTTTGTAGTAGGAAACTTAAAGATTATTTTTAAGTTGTGGCCATTGATGTTGGTAAGCAATGTACATATTTAATGTGTTGGCAGAACCTCAAGATACTGGGTTTGGAGTCTGAAATAAAATTCTAAACTAAATGTATTTTAAGAATTTTGGTATTATAACTTCAAAGCAGAACTGAACATTCTTGAAAGAGCTTAGAAATAGTTTTTAGATTTGGTTTAAGAAACAGGTGATTTGAGTGCTTCCAAGATGGCCAAATAGGAACAGCTCCGGCATGCAACTCCAGCAAGATCTATGCAGAAGACGGGTGATTTCTGCCTTTCCAACTGAGGTACCTTGTTCATCTCATTGAGACTGGTTGGACAGTGGGTGCAGCCCACGGAGGGTGAGCTGAAGCAGGGCGGGGCGTCACCTCACCCGGGAAGTGCAAGGGGTCGGGGGATTTCCCTTTCCTAGCCAAGGGAAGCTGTGAGAGACTGTACTGGCAGGAACGGTACACTTCCGCTCAGATAGTCCGCTTTTCCCACAGTCTTCACAACTGGCAGGCCAGGAGATTCTCTCCAGTGCCTGGCTTGGAGGGTCCCATGCCCACGGAGCCCAGCAATCTAAGATCCATTGACTTGAAATCCTTGTTGCTAGCGCAGCAGTCTGTGAACAACCTGGGATGCTGGAGCTTGGTGGGAGGAGGGGCGTCCACCATTGCTGAGGCTTGAGTAGGTGGTTTTATGCTCACAGTGTAAACAAAGCTGCCAGGAAGCACGAACTGGGCAGAGCCCACCGCAGCTCACCAAGACTGCCTCTGTAGTTTCCAGCTCTGTGGACATGGCATATCTGATCAAAAGGCAGCAGCCCCAGTCAGGGACTTATAGATAAAACCGTCATCTTCCTGGGACAAAGCCCCTGGGGGAAAGGGCGGCTGTGGGCACAGCTTCTGCAGACTTAAACGTCCCTGCCTGACAGCTCTGAAGAGAGCAGTGGTTCTCCCAGCACATTTGAGCTCTAATAATGGTCAGACTGCCTCCTCAAGTGGGTCCATGACCACCGCGTAGCCTGACTGGGAGACACTTCCCAGTAGAGGCCGACAGACAGCTCTTACAGAAGAACTCTGGCTGGCATCTGGCAGGTGCCCCTCTGGGATGATGCTTCTAGAGGAAGGAGAAGGTAGCAATACTTGCTGTTTTATAGCCTCCGCTGGTGATACCCAGGCAGACAGGGTCTGGACTGGACGTTTGGCAAACTCCACCAGATCTGAGATTGAGGTGCCTGTTAGAAGGAAAACTAACAAACAGAAAGGAATAGCTTCAACATCAACAAAAAGGACATCCACACCAAAACCCCATCCTTAAGTCACCAACATCAAAGACCAAAGGTAGAGAAAACCACAAAGATGGGGAGAAACCAGAGCAGAAAGGCTGAAAATTCCCAAAACCAGAACACCTCTTCTCCTCCGAAAGATCACAACTCCTCGCCAGCAGGGGAACAAAATTGGACGGAGAATGACTTTGACGAGTTGACAGATGTAGGGTTCAGAAGATAAGTAATAACAAACTTCTCCGAGCTAAAGGAGAATGTTCTAACCCATTGCAAGGAAACTAAAAATCTTGAAAAAAGGTTAGAGGAGTGCTAACTAGAATAACCAGTGTAGAGAAGAACATAAATGACCTGATACAGTTGAAAAACACAGCATGAGAAATTCATGAAGCATACACAAGCTTCAATAGCCAATTCGATCAAGCAGAAGAAAGGATATCCATGATTGAAGATCAAATTAATGAAATAAAATGAGAAGACAAGATTAGAGAAAAAAGAGTAAAACAAATGAACGAAGCCTTCAAGAAATATGGGACTACGTGAAAAGACCAAATCTACGTTTGATTGGTGTACCTGAAAGTGACGAGGAGAGTGGAATCAACTTAGAAAACGCTCTTCAGGATATTATCCAGGAGAACTTCCCCAACCTAGCAAGGCAGGCCAACATTCAAATTCAGGAAGTACAGAGAACACCACAAAGATATTCCTTGAGAAGAACAACCCCAAGACACATAATCGTCAGATTCACCAATGTTGAAGTAAAGGAAAAAATGTTAAGGGCAGCCAGAGAGAAGGGTTGGGTTACCCACAAAGGGAAGCCCATCAGACTAACAGCACATCTCTTGGCAGAAACCCTACAGCCAGAAGAGAGTGGGAGGCTAATGTTCAACATTCTTAAAGAAAAGAATTTTCAACTCAATTTCATATCCAGCCAAACTAAGCTTCTTAAATGAAGGAGAAATAAAATCATTTACAGACATGCAAATGCTGAGAGATTTTGTCACCAACAGGCCTGCCTTACAAGAGCTCCTGAAGGAAATACTAAACATGGAAAGGAAGAACAGGTACCAGCCACTGCAAAAACATGCCAAATTGTAAAGACCATCGATGCCATGAAGCAAATGCATCAACTAATGGGCAAAATAACCAGTTAGCGTCATAATGACAGGATCAAATTCACACATAACAATATTAACCTTAAATGTAAATGGGCTAAATGCCCCAAGTAAAAGACACAGACTGGCAAATTGGATAAAGAGTCAAGACCCATCAGTCTGCTGTATTCAGGAGAACCATCTCATATGCAAAGATGCACATAGGCTCAAAATAAAGGGATGGAGGAAGATCTACCAAGCAGATGGAAAACAAAAAAAGGCAGGGGTTGCTATCCTAGTCTCTGATAAAACAGACATTAAACCAACAAAGATCAAAAGAGACAAAGAAGGCCATTACATAATGGTAAAGGGATCAATTCAACAAGAAGAGCTAACTATCCTAAATATATATGCACCCAATACAGGAGCACCCAGATTCATAAAGCAAGTCCTTAGAGACCTACAAGGAGACTTAGACTCCCACACAATAATAATAGGAGACTTTTAACACTTCACTGTCAATATTAGACAGATCAATGAGACAGAAAATTAACAAGGATATCCAGGACTTGAACTCAGCTCTGGACCAAGCAGACCTAATAGACATCTACAGAACTCTCCA
>NW_016803101.1:427860-439135 GCF_001698545.2 Rhinopithecus bieti
ACTGGTACCAAAACAGATACATAGACCAATGGAACAGAACAGCGGCCTCAGAAATAACACCACACATCTACAACCATCTGATCTTTGATAAACCTGACAAAAACAAGCAATGGGGAAAGGATTCCCTATTTAATAAATGGTGCTGGGAAAACTAGCTAGCCATATGCAGAAAGCTGAAACTGGATCCCTTCCTTACACACGTACGCAAAAATTAACTCAAGATGGACTAAAGACTTAAATGTAAGACCTAAAAGCCCTTAAAGAAAACCTAGGCCATACCATTCAGGACATAGGCATGGGCAAAGACTTCGTGACTAAAACACCAAAAACAATGGCAACAAAAGCTAAAATAGACAAATGGGATCTAATTAAACTGAAGAGCTTCTGCAGAGCAGAAGAAACTATTATGAGAGTGAACAGGCAACCTACCGAATGGGAGAAAATTTTTGCAATTTATCCATCTGACAAAGGGCTAATATCCAGAATCTATGAAGAACTTAAACAAATTTACAAGAAAAAAACAACCCCATCAAAAAGTGGGCAAAGGATATGAACAGACACTTCTCAAAAGAAGACATTTATGCAGCCAACAAACATGAAAAAATGCTCAGCATCACTGGCCATCAGAGAAATGCAAATCAAAACCACAATGAGTTACCATCTCACACCAGTTAGAATGGTGATCATTAAAAAGTCAGGAAACAACAGATGCTGGACAGGATGCGGAGAAATAGAAATGCTTTGACACTGTTGGTGGGAGTGTAAATTAGTTCAACCATTGTGGAAGACAATGTGGCGATTCCTCAAGGATCTAGAACTAAAAGTACCATTTGACCCAAGTAATTCTATTACTGGGTAACAGACCCAAAGGATTATAAGTCATGCTGCTATAAAGACACATGCACACGTATGTTTATTGTGGCACTATTCACAATAGCAAAGACTTGGAACCAACCCTAATGTCCATCAGTAATAGACTGGATAAAGAAAATGTTGCACATATACACCATGAGATACTATGCAGCCACAAAAAGGGATGAGTTCATGTCCTTTGCAGGATCATGGATGAAGCTGGAAACCATCATTCTGAGCAAACTATCACAAGGACAGAAAACCAAACAGCACATGTTCTCACTCATAAGTAGGAGCTGAACAGTGAGAACACATGGACACAGGAAGGGGAACATCACACACCAGGGCCTGTCGGGGGTGCGGACTGGGAGAGGGATAGCATTAGGAGAAATACCTAATGTAAATGATGAATTGATGGTGCAGCAAACCAACATGGCACATGTATACCTATATAACAAACCTGCACATTGTGTACATATACCCCAGAACTTAAAGTATATGTATATATATATATAAAGAAAAGAAACAGGTGATTTATGTTACCAATATTCTTTGTAAGTATGACGCTTAAAAGTAGATTGGTTTCTTAAGCTATCATCTTGTTTATGTTATTAATTTATTTAATGTATTTTTTCTTGTCACTGTGTTATATATATATTCTAGGAGATCAAATGTGTGAATTGGTCTAATACTATAGAAAATACACACAGTTATTAGAGAACAAGAATGACAACTCATGAGCGACTTCAAGCAGAATATAATTAAGGATGAAATGAAGAGATACAGCTTTTAATGCTATGAGAATCTACAGAAGGTGCTGCTCAGTGTGGGCTTATGAGTATAGGGAAGGCTTCAGGGAGGAACTTGTGATTTAGCTAGGCTTAGAATGATGGCAGGTTAGAGAGGAGAGATAGCATTCAGACTAAGGGCATGGTTAAGCAGAGATGCAGAGGTGGGAATAAACACAGAATGGAAAGAACAGACATTAAAGGGATGAGAATGAAAATCCGTGCCTAGCAGACCTGGCTTATAGATAGTGATTAATAAAGGATATTTTCCATTACTCATATCGGAAGAAAGATGTATCATTGGCATGGGGTCAAATTACGGAAGTTTTGTAAAACCAGGCAGTAATTTCCTCTGAGCACATTCCAAAAGTGGCCCCTTACAACACTTTCAGTGTTAAATATTGACACAGTAATTAAGACCCTGATAAAGACATGCATAGGTAAGATTTACCAAGTAGAAGGTGGTGTCTTTATATGCTTGCCTAAATCTAGGAGCAGAGGTGCCTTTGATATTAGACCTGGCTGTGCCTCTGACAGCTAGAGGAAATAGCAAGTTCAGGAAAACTTTTTTTTTAGGGAAAGTTTTAAATGTTTGTTGGCTAAGAAACACTACTTTGAGAAGAGTAAGTGATTGTTAATAAAGGATGAGAATTACTGATACATCACAGTCATGAGAAATACTGGAAGGAAAATGGTCCAGACAGGTAGATAATGGAATATTATTGGACTAACATGAAATTATCAGTGTGGACCCTCTCTGGAGGGGTTCGTTTATATAATATTTTTCCAGGGTCATGTGTTTTCCTTTTAAGTTACGTTTTTGTAGTAGAAATTTCAGGTATTTTGGCAGAAAGGATGGGAATGTATTTTCAGAAAGTTAAAGCGTATGAGTAGTTACAAAGAGATAATAATGAGAGTGATAAATATAAAACCATAAGAGCTTATATAGTCATGTGGAGTTTCCAATTTAGCATATGAATAACCTAAACAGGTAAACATTATTGTATAGTAGAGAGAGCATTAGCTTTGAACAGAGCAGATTTGATTTTGTATCCAAATCTAGTTATCAGTTATCTAATTATCAGTTGTGTGAAACTGGGCATGTTATTTAACTTTACTGGGTCTCAGATTCTTTGCCTATAAATGAAGATATTGTCTTCTTCCTGGCTGTTACGAGGATTTAGTGAGATAATACTTGTTGAGCATTGTATATAATACCTGGCATTTGGTGGGTGCTAAAAAATAGTTGTCCCCTTATTACTCATTTCACTGTGAGAGTAGAGTATAACATAAATGAGCACGTATGCACACATGCACATACACACACATACCCCTTTATACATTTTCAGGCTACTATTTATTAATCTTCTATCCTAAAATTGCTAAGCTGCTCTACAGGGGAGGCAATACTTTAGGGTTAAGTAGGAATTCTGCCTGACTTTGAATGCTGGTTCTGACACTAGCTGTGTGACCTTAGGCAAGTTATTTAAATCCTGTGTGCATCAATTTCTTTATATATAAAATGGGGAAAGTAGTTTTACCTATCTCATAGAGTTATTTAGAAGACTAAATGAATACATTTTTAAAGTACTTAGAAGAGTCTTTGATTACTGGTTTGCTTACTTTGCTTAGTTCATAGATTGGTCATTATTAATATTTATTGCATTAACAGAATAATAAATTTTATAAAAAATAAGATCAGATGGAAATACATTGGTTTATCTTATAATTTCAAGGTAATTTAAATATTATATGTAGGTATAAATTTTAAAAAGATGGTTCTGTTATAAATTAGTATATAAAGATCAAGGAGAAGTTTATTCTCTGAATAGAATGACATTGTATGTTTGGAAGAGGTTTGCCTTCTTTATAATTATTGGATGACCCTATTTAAAATACCTTAATCAAATAGGAATTTTTCCTCACAAATAAAAGAAAGTCTAGAGGTAAGTAGAAATCTAGACTGGGTCTTTCTTCTCTGCTATCCTTAACGTGTTCGTGTTTGTGCCTCTTAGTTTTAAGCTGGCTACTCTACTTTCAGGCATCAGGATTGCGTTTTTGCAAGAAGGAAGAGGGAAGGGCAAAATGTGAAGGCATTCATACATTGTTGGTGGGAATGAAAAGGATACGGATGCTTTGGAAAAGAGTCTGAAAGTTCCTTAAAAAGTTAAGCATAGAGTTACCGTATGAGCCAGAAATTCACTCCTAGGAATGTATCCAAGAGAAAGAGAAATGAAAGCATACCTTCATACAAACACAAACCAATTCAAGTGTTTGTGAATTGGATACATTTACAAATGGTCATAGCATCAGTATGTGAGTCAAAAAGTGAAAAGAAAACCCAGATGTGTATCAACTAATTAATGAATAGATATCTAAATGATGAATAAAAAAGGAATAAAGTAATAAAGTAATAAAAAAGGAATAAAGAAAATAAAAAGGACTGCTACATGCTATAACGTGGATGATCCCTGAAGACATTACGCAAAGTGAAAGAGGATGGTGACAAAAGATCACATATTGCATGATTCCATTTATTTGAAATGTCTAGAGTAGACAAATCGAGAGACAGGAAGTAGATTAGTGGTTGCCCAGGGCTGGAGTGGGGGTTAAGGGAGTATGGGAAGTGACTGCTAATGGATATAGAGTTTCTTTTGGGGTTGATAAAAATGTTTTAAAATTGGTTGTGGTTATAGTCGCACAACTCCATGAATATACTAAAAAACATTGATTTGTATACTTGAAATGGGCAAACTGTACGATGTTTAATTATATCTCAAGAAAGCTGTTACAGATGTGAAATGATATGGCTGCTGAATATATTCCTTTATGTCAGGAAGGCAAAAACTGTCCCAGAAGCTCACCCAGCAGTCTTCTTTTCTTATTTCATTGACCTGAACCTGAATCACATGGTTATTCCTGGCTGGCTAACTGGAAGGTGGCAACAGAGAAGGGATGGTTTGTAGATGGATCCACTAATCAACAAACTTAACATAGAGAGGATTCACTTTCTAAAAAGCAAATATCACTTATTACCTCCACATCTACTGCCCCACCCTACCATTACAAAGGAAAACCGGTCAATTCAGAAAACTTGAAAAAAATAGAAAAGAATAAAAATAACAGAAACAAAAAATATTTTTCTATCACTCAGCTCACACAAGAATAGTTACTGTTACTTTTTCTTTTTTAATGATTTCAACTTTTATTTTAGATCAGGGAGTACATGTGCCAATTTGTTACATGGGTATATTGTGTAATGCTGAGGTTTGGGGTACGAATGATTCCATCACCCAGGTAATGAGCAGAGTACCCAATAGGTAGTTTTTCAGCCCTTACCCACCTCTTTCACTCCCTGCTCTAGTAGTCCCCAGTGTCTGTTCCCATCTTTATGTCCATGTGTACCCAATGCTTAGCTCCCACTTACAAGTAAAAACGTGGTATTTGTTTTTCTGTTCCTGTGTTAAGTTGCTTATGATAATGGCTATTAATGGTTTGACTCTATGTCCCCACCCAAATCTCATCCCAAACTGTACTCCCATAATTCCGGCGTGTTGTGGGAGAGACCTAGTGGGAGATAATTTAATCATGGGGGTGGTTTCCCACATACTGTTCTCATGACAGTGAATAAGTCTTATAAGATCTGATGGCTTGATAAGGGGAAGCCCATTCCGCTTCATTTTCCTTCTCTCTCTTGCTGCCACCATGTGAGACGTGCCTTTCACCTTCCACTGTAATTGTGAGGCCTCCTCAGCCATGTGGAACTGTAATTCCAATAAACCTCTTTCTTTTGTAAATTGCTCAGTCTCAGATATTTCTTTATCAGCAGTGTGAAAATGGACTAATACAGTAAATTGGTACCAGTAGAGTGGGGCGTTGCTGAAAATATACCTGAAAATGTGGAAGCGACTTTGGAACTGGGAAACAGGCAGAGGTTGAAACAGTTTGGAGGGCTCAGAAGAAGACAGGAAAATGTGGGACAGCTTGGAACTTCCTAGAGACTTACTGAATGGCTTTGCCTGAAAGCCTGATAGATATATGAACAATAAGGTCCAGGCTGAGGTGGTCTCAGATGGAGATGAGGAACTTGTAGGGTATTGGAGCAGAGATTTGGGCGGGGACACAGCCAAACTATATCATTCCACCCTGACTCCCTCCCAAATCTCATGTCCTTGTCTTTACAAGGAAGGAATTTACAAAAGAAAGAGGTTTATTGGACTTATAGTTCCACATGACTGAGGAGGCCTCACAATTACAGTGGAAGGTGAAAGGCACGTCTCACATGGTGGCAGCAAGAGAGAGAAGGAGAATGAAGCGGAATGTGTTTCCCCTTATCAAGCCATCAGATCTCGTAAGACTTGCTTAAACGTAAACTTGTTACGTTTTAGCAAATAGACTGGCGGTGTTTTGCCCCTGCCCTAAAGATTTATGGAACACTGAACTTGCGAGAGATGATTTAAGGTATCTGGTGGAAGAAATTTCTAAGTCGCAAAGCATTCAAGAGGTGACTTGGGTACTGTTAAAGGCATTTAGTTTTATAAGAGAAGCAGAGTATAAAAGTTCGGAGAATGTGCAGCCTGACAATGTGATAGAAAGAAAAACCGATTTTCTGAGGAGAAATTCAAGTGGGTTGCAGAAATTTGCATAAGTAACGATTAGCTGAATCCCCAAGACAATGGGGAAAATGTCTCCAGGTCATGTCAGAGGTCTTCATGGAAGCCCCTCCCACCACAGGCCTGGAGGCTTAGGAGAAAATGGTTTAGTTGGCCAGTCCCAGGGTCCCCCATGCTGTGGTCAGCCTTGGGGCTTGATTCCCTGCGTCCCAGCCACGGCTCCAGCCATGGGGCTGAAAGGGGCCAATGTAGAGCTTGGGCCATGGCTTCAGAGGTGTAAGTCCCAAGCCTTGGCAACTTCCACGTGGTGTTGAGCCAATGAGTGCACAGAAGTCAAGAATTAGGGTTTGGGAACCTCTGCCTAGATTTCAGAAGATGTATGGAAATGCCAGGATACCCAGGCAGAAGTTTGCTGCAAGGGTGGGGCTGTTATGGAGAACCTCTGCTAGGGTGGTGCGGAAGGGAAATGTGGGGTAGGAGCCCCCACACAGAGTCGCTACTAGGGCACCTGCCTGGTGGAGCTGTGAGAAGAGGGTCACTGTCCTCCAGACCCCAGAATGGTAGATCCACTGACAGCTTGCACTGTTCACTTGGAAAAGCCACAGACACTCAATGCCAGCCCTTGAAAACAGCCAGAGGGAGGCTGTACCCTGCAAAGCCACAGGGATGGAGCTGCCCAAGATCATGGGAACCCACCTCTTGCGTCAGCGTGACCTGGATATGAGACATGGAATCAAAGATCATTTTGGAGCTTTAACGTTTCACTGCCCTCCTGGATTTTGGACTTGCATGGGGCCTGTAGCCCCTTTGTTTTGGCCAATTCCTCACATTTGAAATGGCTGTATTTACCCAATGCCTGTACCTCCATTGTATCTAGGAAGTAACTAACTTGCTTTTGATTTTACAGGCTCATAAGTGAAGGGACTTGCCTTGTCTCAGATGAGACNGCTACTAGGGCACCTGCCTGGTGGAGCTGTGAGAAGAGGGTCACTGTCCTCCAGACCCCAGAATGGTAGATCCACTGACAGCTTGCACTGTTCACTTGGAAAAGCCACAGACACTCAATGCCAGCCCTTGAAAACAGCCAGAGGGAGGCTGTACCCTGCAAAGCCACAGGGATGGAGCTGCCCAAGATCATGGGAACCCACCTCTTGCGTCAGCGTGACCTGGATATGAGACATGGAATCAAAGATCATTTTGGAGCTTTAACGTTTCACTGCCCTCCTGGATTTTGGACTTGCATGGGGCCTGTAGCCCCTTTGTTTTGGCCAATTCCTCACATTTGAAATGGCTGTATTTACCCAATGCCTGTACCTCCATTGTATCTAGGAAGTAACTAACTTGCTTTTGATTTTACAGGCTCATAAGTGAAGGGACTTGCCTTGTCTCAGATGAGACTTTGGACTGTGGACTTTTGAGTTAATGCTTAAATGAGTTAAGACTTTGGGGGACTGTTGGGAAGGCATGATTGGTTTTGAAATGTGAGGACATGAGATTTGGGAGGGAGTCAGGGTGGAATGATATGGTTTGGCTGTGTCCCCACCGAAATCTCTGATTTGTACTCCCATAATTCCCATGTGTTGTGGGAGGGACCCAGTGGGAGATAATTGAATCATGGGGTTGGTTTCCCTCTTACTGTGGTAGTGAGTAAGTCTCACAAGATTTGATGGTTTGATAAGGGGAAACCTGTTTTGCTTGAGTCTTATTTTCTCTCTTGCCACTGCCATATGTGAGACGTGCCTTTCATCTTCCACCATGATTGTGAGGCTTCCCAAGCCATGTGGAACTGTAAGCCCAATAAACATGTTTCTTTTGTAAATTGCCCAGTCTGGGATGTGTCTTTATCAGCAGTGTGAAAACAGACTAATAACAACGGCCTCGCTGTGTCCATGTTGCTGCAAAGGATGTGATTTCATTCTTTTTCATTGCTGTGTATTAGTAGTAGTTACTGTTAACATTTGAATATGTTCTTCCAATGTATTTCCCCTGCCTCCCTCCCTCCTGCCTTCCTCCTTTCCTCCTATCCATCCACTAATAGACTTACAAATGATATTGATAATATCATAGAGTACATAGGTTTATATCATCATTTAAAAGTCAATTTGATATAACATCAGACTTACAGAAAAGTGGCAAGTACCTAACAAAGAACTTTTCTTTTTGCTGAACAGTTTGAGAGCAGGTTGATAGTATGATGCTGTGCCACTCCCTCTTGTTTTAGTGTGCATTTCAAAGTTGCATTCTGGTTTTTCTCCTGTATAACCAGAATGCAACTGTCAACATTAGGAAATCAACATGGATACATTACTGTCTTTGAGATCCCATGAAACTTTCCCTAGTTGTCCCAACTGCGTTCTTTATATAGCAAAAGGATATAGTTTAGAATTATGTGTTGCATTTAATCACGTTTTTTTAGTCTCCTGTATGGAAGAGTTCCTCAGTCTTTTCTTGGCCACGATCTTGGCTTTCTTGAAGATTGCAGGCCAGTTATTTGTAGAATATCCCTTAGTTTGTAGGATTTGTCTGGTGTTTCCTCATGATTAGGTTCAGCTTGTGCATCTTTTACAGGAAAACTCACAGACGTGATACTGTACTTTGCTTATGATACAGTGTCATAATTTCATTTTTAAAAAAGTTCTACTTTTTGAGGGTTTTCCATTTCTATTAATATTCTTTTAGAGAATGATTTTAATTTCTGAGTAATATTTAATTATTTATATATTCCATAATTTAACCAATTCGCAACAGGATATTTTCATCATAGGACAGGTAGCAGGAATATCAGTTTAGCTTTGATTTGTAATTGACTCATTGTCCTTTGAATCATGTTAAATTATGAGCAGTATCTTAATTATTTTAGCCAAGCAGGAAATTGAAATGACGGAATCTTGGGGAAATCTGTTTAGTAAATATTCTGAAAATTCTTAAGTGAAAGAAGATGTTTGTTATGAGGCAGAAGTATGTTTTATCTTTTGTACTTCTTGTTTTTTGTTTTGAGAACTTGCTAAAATTAAAACCATTTTAAAATTGGGATTACAAATTAATAGCATCACTGACCCTTTTTCTTCTTAGCCCCAGGAAAACTGTGGTGCATGTATGCCAATACTAAGCTTTTAATAATAACTGTGTGGCTTTTCATGTTATCTTTGTTCTAAGGTAAAAAACATTCAGTCTTTTTAAAGAGTAGGTTTTTATCTGTTCAGAGTGTGTTCTGAATTGTATGCATAGCATTAACTAAGAAAGAAAATATACTGTAAAACATGTTGGATATACGGTAAAGTTTTGGTTAAGAACTTGAACTCTAAATTTGAATCTGGGCACCATTGTTTCCTATTTGTGTGTTATTGGGCAAATCACTTAATCTCGTTTCAGCCTCAGTATTCTAATCTGTAAAATTTGGCTAATAAAAGTTCCTAGCTTTTCTTTACATTAAGAAGAAATGTAACCTGCCTAGTGTTTGTAAATGTCCTGTAAATGTTCATTGCTTTATTTCTTTCTTGTGTACTGATGTCTTAATGGGACCAGCATATTACTTTTTACCTTTTCATGAAATAGGAAGTTCAATAATGATAGCTTGAATTCAATGCATAGAAAGTGCTAAAGGTGGCTGCCCCTGCTACCTTCCTAAACTTTGATGATGAACTTACAGGCAGTGGGCAAAGACCCCAGTTTTCATGTTGCCTCTGTAAATACTGGACAGGTGGCAACCTTCTTGCTTTCATTATAGTGTTTGCCCACTTGAGATAAATTACCTCTTCTTGGTATCCAAATGGTGTGCCTGCAAGAGATCATTTACCTCAAACAGGGGAGAATGTTACTTCCACCGAAGGGTTAGGATATCAATCATTACAGGAATGGACTAAAGAATTCTTTAGATAGCTGGACTTTTTGATATGACTGGTCCAGACTAAAATTCTCAAGATAGAAACAAATGTGCTGATTTGCTTTGAAATATCTCTGAACAAACACAGAAATAGATGGATATAAGTAGAATGTTAACATATTTTGTCACACATTTCCTCTGTAATTACATCTTAATTATCTAGAAGATAGATGACCCAAATATACCCCTGCTAGTACAACTCAGAACTTTTTTTATTGCGTACTTTGAGTTAACTTTCTAGAGGTCATAGCGACCCTTTCAAGCAAACCAAGCCTAGGTTGTGTTCAACTCAACATTGAGGTTTCATACTAAGGAAGTTCAAAATGGTAAGAAAATATACTAGTATTGATAAGCAGTTATTGGCATATATTTAAAAGCGCTGAGGGTTTATTGAGTCTTAAAAAATCATAAAAAGAATCTTGCTACTCCATGTGGTCCATGGACCAAGAGCATTGGCATCAACTGGGAATGTGATACAAATGCATAATCTCAGACTCCACTCCAGACCTACTTAATCAGAATGTGCATTTTAACAAGATCCTCAGGTGATTAATATGCACAGTCAAGTTTGAGAAGAGACTTAGAGGATTTTATTATTTCGTTATTTTAAAAAATTGTTTTGTGAGTAGGATTTTGTTATTTATATAACTTCACTCATCTCTGGAACTGAAACAAGCACAATCAGAGTATCATTTCTGGTGCTTCAGCTGCTAGTGTCTATTTTGGGGAGTCATAATTTAACTTACAGATTTAAAAAAAGTTGTGATTTCTTATATTATTACTTTCACATTTTCCCATATTTTTTCAAACATTTTATTATGAAAAATTATAACCATGCAGAAAAGTTGAAAGAGTCTTACAGTAAACGGACATTTTGTATTTTACATTGTAATTTTATTTGCCTATCAGTTTTTAAGAGCAATTTTCAAATGGATAATTCATCCCGGGAAATTTTCATGACTAAGCAAAAATCTTACTTTCACGTCTTTTATAGAATATATTTTATAATGCAGATCTAAATATACAAAATCAAAATCATTTTAGGAAACATAGATGAGGCTTGAACACATTTTGTAGTTGATGGGTAATTTCTGGGCAACTTTTAAGAGCCTGAAGGTTTTTTTTTTTTTTTTTTTTTT
>NW_016803101.1:442457-454647 GCF_001698545.2 Rhinopithecus bieti
TTTTTTTTTTTTTTTTTTTTTTCTGAAAGCTAAGTTGGATATCCAGATACTATCTAACAAAGCAACATAGTTATCTTTTCAGGTTTTTGTAAAAGAATAAAAGAAAATATTTTCCTTCAAATCTGTACTAAAATATTACAGATATATTTAGAGAAATTTTTTACCCCTTTTCCAGAAAAAATATAGCAGCTTATAGATATTTGTAAAATATGACAACATAATATTCATTAAAACCTAAGCAGAAAAAGGAGCAAATTCAAGCCAGGAATGACATTGAAGAAGTCAACTATGATGGCCTAGACACTTGTGTTCACATTTTGGTCTGAGGATTCAGTTGCCAATTATGTTATTAAAGAAAAATCAAAATTTAGGAAAAATACAGATGTTCCTTGGGCAAAGAGTAGATAGGAAACTGTTCTGCAGCTCTTAAAAAAAGAGATATCAAGTGATAGAATGAACAGCATTCTCAGTAATATCAGACATAGAACTTTTTCTTTTAAACCAAATGTATTGGGATATAATTTACATGCAATAACATGTGCTCATTTAGCTGTAAAATTTGACTAGTTGTGAAAAATGTATACACTAGAATGTATACAAGAAAATGTATAGCACATTGTCTTTACCTGTTTTGGAGTCAATCACCCCTGCTCCTACCTGGTCTAAGGCAACCACTGGTGTCTTCTCTGTCACTTTAGTTTTTTCTGTTCAAGAATTTCATAAATCTTATAAAAATGGAATGGAGTCATACAGTGCAAAGGAGTGTGGCTGAACTGCACAGGTGGAGGGAACAGTTCCCGAAGGCTGTCCTCACTTCTGACACCACAAATTCAGGGGTCCCTAGGGCCACCCTCACTTCAGGCTAGCTGGCTACAAATTCGGGGTCCCACATGGATTCCTTCAGGTTGGACAGTTTTCTGGAACAACTCATAGAATTCAGGAAACTTATATTTAGGATTACAGTTTTATTATAACAAAAGGAAACAAATTAGAACCAGCCAAAGGAAGAGACACATAGGGTGAAGTCTGGGACGGCTCCAAATGCGAAGCTTCTGTTGTCCTCAGGATGTGTTACCTTCCCAATATTGATGTATGATAATATGCATAGAGTATGACCAACCCACTGGAGCTTTGATGTCCAGAGTTCTTAATTGAAGCTTCATTATATAAGCATGATTGAATGGATCATGCTCCACATTGTTGACCTCAATATGTAGCTCTCTTCCTCTTCTTGAAGATTGGGGTGATACCATATGACTCAAAGCCCCAACCCGCTAATCATATGGTTGGTCTTTCAGGCATGGCCAGCCCCTATCCAGAGTTAGCATAAGCTATCAGATGCTCAGCATGAGTCATATCATTACAAACTATCAGATGTGGTCCTAGGGGCCACCACGAATACAAAAAACACTAATCACTCCAGAAATGCCAAGGTTTTAGAGGTTATCTCCCAGGAGCTGGGAAAATGGCCAGACTTCTCCTTAGGTGAGGCCAAATTTCGTACTACCCATACAATATGTATTCTTATATATCTGGATTCATCTACTTCGCATGTTTTTGAGATTCACCTGTATTACCTGTGACCGTAGTTTGTTCTTTGTTGTTGCTGAGTAATATTTCATTCTATGGTTATACCAAAGTTTGTTCATTCATTAACTTATTGATGGGCAGTAGAGTTGTTTCTGCTTTAGAGTATTATGAATAAATCTGATGTGAATATTCATATACATGTCTTCTGCTGGACATATGTTTTTATTTCCTTTGAGTAGGTACTCAAAGGCTTGGAATTCTTGGGCTGTAAGCCTATGTTTTGCTTGAAGAAATGAGCCATGCAAGTATCTGAGGGGAAAGGGTGGTAGTTGGGGAAAGGACATCCTAAGCAGAGGAAATTGAGGTGCGGAAACCCTAACAAAGGAGTGTGCTTGATATTTTTAGGAATGGCAAGGAGGCCCAAGTGGCTGAACCAGAGTCAATAGTGGGAGAAAGGTGGAAGATGGTGTCAGAGAGATAGCAAGGGCAGGGTGAACACCTGCATCCATATTATGCAGATCCTTGTAAACTATAGTAAGAACTTTAGATTTTATTCAGGATGAGATGGGATACTATCAGAAAGTTATGAGTGGAAGAATGACAAGATCTGATTTAACCTTTTAAAGGATTATCTCTGACTTCTATGAGTAGTTAAAGGTGTAGGTAGTAAGGGTGCAGTGTTCTAAGGTGAGGAACAATGGTAGCTCGGAATAGTATAACATCATTGCATTGGTTATTGGCTAGAGTCTGGAAATATTTTGAAGATAGAGCTGATAAGGTTTGCTGATGTATGTTGAATGTGAGGTGTGAAAGAAAGATAGGAATCAAGAATGGCTTCAAGGCTTTCGTCTTAGGCAAATGGTAAATTGAAGCAAGAGTTACTGAAATGGGGAGATTAGAGAAGGAACAAGTAGAAAGAGAAAATCAAGAGTTTTTTTTTGACATGTTATGTCTGAGAAATATATTAGACACCTAAGTGTCAAGTAGGTGGCTGGATATCTGAATTTAAGAAAAATGTCACGACAGATAAAATTGTAAGTGCTCTCAGTATAAGTGTTATTTAAATAACACGTGCTATTGGATGAAGTCATGTAGGGTAGTGATTTTAACCCTGGTTGTACATTAGAATTACCTGTGGAGCTTTTTTAAAATAGTGAAGCCTGCATTCCATCCAGATTTTGGCTGGGGTGGGACATAACTGCCTTGGGGAGTGAGTATAGGTAGAAGAGCTCTGAGGATTTGTGGACCTTTCAACATTTAGAGGTTAGGAAATGAGGAGGATATAGCAAAGGATTCTGAAGAATAGCCAGTGAGTTACTTGGTGAACCCTGATGGTAACCTCTAAGCTAGATAAAGTGTTTCACAAGTAGGAGTGTAATTAATCATGTGGAATGCTGCTGCTAAGGTGAATATGATGAGGATTGAGGAATCCAAATTTGGCAAGATGGAGATAACTGATGACCTTGAAGGAACTGCTTTGATGGAGTAGTTGAGACAAAGTCCGACTGCAGTCTGTTAAAGAGAAAGTGAGTTGTGTTAAAGACAGTTTTTATGAAAGGCAAGCAGATACATTGAGTTGGAGCAGGAGCAGTATTTAGGGGTCAAGGGAGGTTTTTGTTTTAAGATGAGCGGTAATTCAATGTGTTTGTGTGGTAAGGGGAATGATTCAATGAATGAAAGAAAAAAAATCTTAATACATGAGGGAAGGCACAATTGGCAGATGTAAAGTCTCTGAGTAGATGAAAGGGATGGGATCCAGTGCACAAAAGTGGGGAGGAAGGTTGGCACAAACAGTTCAGGCATTGTAACAGGAGGAAAGGCAGAGTATATGGGTACAGATGCAGGTAGGTTGGTAGATTTGGTAGTAGATATATGTGAAAATTATTTTCTGCTTGCTACTATTTAGTGAAATAAGCAAGACTATCAATTGAGATGGAGGAGGGTGAGAAGATACTAGTTATTTGAGAAGTGAAGACAGTGAGAAATAATCATTCAGGTGAGTGGGAGATTAAGTTCATCAGATGATCAACTACTTGGGTGTCAGGGCATAGGAGGTTTTTATTTAATCAGGGTGGGGGTTTGCCAGGTAAATACAATGGAAAGAAAGAGCAGCAAGGAACTTGAAAGTATATGCAAGAGAATAGTTATAATTGTTGGGAGAAAATTCTCCACAGGTCTTGTGTTTTTGCATATTTTGTGAGCAGAGGCACTGACAGCTTTCTATTTATTTATTTATTAGCTATCTTTTCAAGGAAGTTTATGTGGCAAACAGCTTTGGAAAATAAAGGCAGTACCTCCCTCCAGAGCAGAGGACACCTTTTGTTTACTTTCCAGTATAATGACAATAATGTTTCCCTTGGGGGAAAGATCGGGCAGGTTTGTTTTCAGCTCGTTGTAAAAGATTTGGGCTTCCTAAGTTCTGGATTCCTCAGCTATGACACAAACCCACTCCATGCACAGCATTAGCCTAGGACACTCTGTGGCACCTCCATGGGACTTGGGGAGCAAGAGGAACTGTAGTGCATATGAAGCTCCTGCTGTTTCCTGTGCCATGAGTGTCAAAGCCCCTTGTCTCTCACCCAGGAGTCTTGTGTTTTTTGCCAATATTCATGAAATTTGTTAGCTTGAAAATAAGGTGACCTCCAACTCCTGGGCTCAAGGGGTCCTCCTGCCTCAGCCTCCAGAGTAGCTGGGATTATAGGTGTATACCACCATGCTTGGCTTCAATTTTACTTTATGTATGCATTTTTTTATTGTAGAAAATGATGATAGGATAGTAAGTTTCATATTGCAATAAATTAGCAGAAGGGCAATAGAAATATGAGATATTGGAGAAAACAAATGAGGCAGAATTTCTGATTGTTAGGGAAGAGCTTGTTCATGTGTTTTAAAAATGTATTATGGTAAGGGCCAACTCTTCCTGCATTTAGATTCTCTTGGTTCCATTTAATTTAATTTAATTTAATTTAGTTTAATTTTTTTTGAGATAGGGTCTCTCTCTCTCTGTCTGTCACCCAGGCTGGAGTACAGTGGTGCAATCGTAGCTCACTGCAGCTTTGAATTCCTGGGCCCAAGGGATCCTCCTGCCTGAGCCTCCTGAGTAGCTAGGACTACACATGTGTGCTACCACACTCAGCTGATTTCTAAGGTTTGTTTTTTGTAGAGATGGGAGTCTTACTATGTTGTCCAGACTAGTCTCAAACTCCTGGCCTCAAGCGATCCTTTTGCCTTGGCCCCACAAAGTACTAGGATTACAGGTATGAGCCACTGCACCTGATCTCTACTGGTTATATTTAAAGGAGGGATGTGTCAGTTTTTTTTTTTTAAATGCCAAAATTTACAGCATACAACTGGTTAAAATACATGATGAAAATTTTAGATGTCAACTTAAAAATGTGTGAGGGCATACAAACCAGGTTCCTATTATTGGGCTAACAACTTGTCATAATCTTTGGCTGAAGACAACATGAATTTATTATCGGATAGTTTTGGAGATCAGATGTCTGAAATAGGTCTTATTGGGCTAAAATCAAGGTGTTGGCAGAGCTATATTCCTTCTGGAGGCTGTAAGGGTGAATTTGATTCTTTTTGCAGCTTTTAGAAGCCATCTGCTTTCCTTAGTTTATAGCCCTTTATTCCATCTTCAAAGCCAGCAGCATCGCATCTACAAGTCTCTCTCTAACTCTGACCTCCTTTTCTGTGTACCACTTTAAATGACTCTTGTAATTATGTTCGGTCTACTTGAATAATGCAAGATAATCTTTTTATTTTGAAGTCCACTGATTAGCAAACTTCATTCCATCTACACCCTTAATTCCCTCTTGCTGTGTAACATAACACAGTCACAGGTTCCAGAGATTAGGATGTGGGCATCTTGAGCGAGGTTATTATTCTTCCTACCACAGCATACATAGTTAAAAAAAAAAATTACAGAGTACATTAGTGAAGACATTTAAAGACCACTGTCCTGCCTTTGGTATTTGACACTACTGATCACTTCCTTCTTCCAGATTCTTTTAATATACATGGTGTCACTCCTGTTTCTCCTCCTTTCATGTCATTGGGCCTTTCTGTTCAGTGTGTGTGTGCCCTATGGGCTCTTTTCCTTCCTTTCCTTTTCCCTTTCCCTTTCCCTTTCCCTTTTCCTTTTCCTCTTCCTCTTCCTCTTCCTCTTCCTCTTCCTTTCCTTTCCTTTCCTTTCCTTTCCTTTCCTTTCCTTTCCTTTCCTTTCCTTTCCTTTCCTTTCTTTCCTTTCCTTTCCTTTCCTTTCTCCTTCTTTCCTTTCCTTCCTTTCCTTCTTCCTGCCCTCCTCTCTTCCTGCCCTCCCCTCCCCTCCCCTTCCCTCCTCTCTCCTCCCCACTCCCCTCCCCTCCCTCTCTCCTCCCCTCCCCTTTTCTTTCTCTCTTTCTCTCTTTCTCTCTTTCTCTCTTTCTCTCTTTCTCTCTTTCTTTCTTTCTTTCTTTCTTTCTTTCTTTCTTTCTTTCTTTCTTTCTTTCATAGGACTTTGACTATCAGTCTTTTCTTAGCCATTAAATTTTTTTTATTTTTTATTTTTAGTAGAGAGGGGGTTTCTCCATGTTGCCCTGGCTGGTCTTGAACTCCTGAACTTAGGCAGTGCACCCACCTCAGTCTCCCAAAGTACTAGCATTCTAGCGGTGAGCCACTGCGCCCAGCCACTTAGCTATGTTTTTATTCCTTGTTGTTCTGAGCAGTCCCATGTATAGCCAGGGCTTTATTTACCATCTATGTGCTGATGGCTCCCAAATGTTATCTGTAACCTAGACCTCATTCCTGAACTGAAAGCTTGTTTGCTTATCTTCCTATGACTTTCCTAAAAAAAAAAAAACCCCTAAAATTCAGCATATACAAAATTTTAGCCATTTTCTTAGGCCCAAAACTTCCTTCTGAAAACTATCTTTGTAATTGACATGACCATCTGCCAAATAGTGTCTAAAATAGAAACCTGGCAGTCACTGTAACATACTTTTATTCTTACTCTTATTCTCCATATTCTACATTTCTTATTGGGTTATTTTTTTATCCCAGCCACATTGCTGTTGTCTTAGCTCATTTTTTGCATGTGTTACTAACCTGCTATTGGGTAACCATGATTCCACTCTTAGACTGACCCACCCTTTCTCTTTGTCTCCCAGCCTTTCTTCATTTAGCAAAGTGATCATTTGGAGGAGGGTTATTGAAATAATAATGAAGTAGCATCAGTATATTGTAGAATATTATAAAATATTATATAAGGAAGTAAATTTAAACCTCATGTAATCTCCTCATTAGTTGTTTTTTGGATATTTCAGTATAATTGGGTCATTCTATAGATAGATTATTTTAATTATTCTTTCCCTCTCACTTATGGTTTTAAATGGTTATAATAATGATACCATTTCATGGGGTTATAATGATAGTTAAATTGGTTAATGTATGTAAGCAGTGCTTGATCTGTCACGTATCTTTATCCTCAGTATCAGCAGCAATATTGTTCCTTTTTTCTTATTGCATGAATTAACATTTCAGCTAGATAAACAACACCCTTCACGACCTGATTCTCATCTATTTGTACAGTCTCACCTCCCAATGCTGTCCATAATAAACCTGCAATTTAAGCAAACGGAACTACTTATTGTTCTTCAGAAGCGAGATGCTCTCTTTTGTCTCCGAACATATGAAAAAGAACTTTTCCTGTCACTAAACTTTAAAAGGAATTTATTACATGGATATCACATTAGAAATACTGAATACCATTGCAGTTAAATGCAATTTCATAGAAGATGCAGAAGTTTTTTTCTTGTCAGTAAAACTGAGAGCATAATATCATAATGTCATTCTCTGACTGAAGTAGTCCAGGTATGTAGCTTTCTTGTTAATTTAAGTTGACAGAGAGAGACGGTCAAGAATATAGATTTATGATTGGGCAGTATATTCCTTAGATAAGGGATGTCTTAACCAGGGGTTCATAGACCTCTTCTCAAAAGGGTCCATGGGTAGAATTCAGGAGAGCTGGGGGAATGGTCTGTGGACTTGAATGAGAAAATAATTACATCTCGTTTCACTATCTGCTAACAGAATTTTGACAGTTCCTTCAATAATGAATGGTAACAGTAGACTTTGATAATTATTAGCAGCATAGTGACTTTGGTACTAATAGAGGTCACAGATATTTTTATATTGTAATACAGTTACTGCAGCTATCTCACATGTAGTTTATGCTCATCTTAACTAATCAGTAATCATGAGAGTCATCACTTACGTGGGAAGTAATCATAGTCTCCCCCATAGCAATGGATGCTGGTGCAGTACAGCCGGCCAAGTGAAAGGACAACTCCACGCTTAGTTGTTCATCCGTCAAAGTGAGGTTCTGTGTGCTCATTGTTGATGTTGCTTTCCAGCATTCTCTGAATACGAAATTCTCTGTTATTTTCTTTGAAATAGCAGCCTTAAGCCCTTGGAAAGACTTCAGAACTCCTTCAAAAGAGTTACTGAAGTTACTTCTATCTAAATAGCATAAAATTTGAACCATGGATTCATAGTTCTTTCCTTTCCAATACAAATTGCATTGAATATGTTGACCTAGCCAAAGATGAACTCATTGACTTTAGGACAAAAAACTTACCACTCTAGGTTTTGGATTTAAAAGCCTTGGAGAATTCTGGTATTTTTTGTGAGAAGCCCTCCAGTATGTTGTAAAACGAACTGTTGAAGCTTTAATTACATTTGTAGCAGTAAATACTGTATTTATGAATCAGGACTTTTATCACTTTTAAATATATAAAAAAACTTGATGTCCAACATGACATGTGTGATGCCTTGTTGAAGACTGCCCAAAAAGTTCGATGTTCTTACTTGGTTTATGCAAAAACTTTCACTATGTTATGTCTTCTAAAAAACTAACTTAATCTATATTTTAAATGTACTGTCTTGTACTTAATGGATTAATAATCAAACTTAAAATATTTTGAAAACTATATTTCAGAAAAATTAGTTTCCTTTGTAATCCCACATCTCTTGATTTATGGATTTAAAATGAGAAGGGGAGCCATAGGTTCCACCAGACTACCAAAGGTGTATACAGCACAAATGTATCATTTGTCTAAAATGATAACAGAAGTATCATTTGTCTGAATCAGAATATGTTTGTGGATATTCTTATTTGGGGGCATTTGTATAATAATAAATAATACAATAGAAATAGGAGTTATTGATTCTTAATTAGTGTTACACGTCCCCTCTCTCCACTGTCCAACACAGTTCCCTTATACATATGAGCTATTCTATGGCTAGCTGTTGAATGAATGAATGAGTAAGGTAGCGCATGGTGCTTTTAAAATAGTTTTGTTATTTCTGTGAAAATGCTTATGCCCAGCGTAAAACCTTCACACAATACAGAAACCTGCACAGAAAGTAAAAATCACTCAAAGGGTCACTTCCTACCATTCTTAACATTTTGATGATCTCTACAAGTATCCCATACATGTGTACAAATATAATCACACACACACAGTTTTACATAAGGGAATCATATAATCATGCTTCGTTGTAATTATTTTTTCCCCCTCTCAATGGATAATGAATATCTTTTCATATCAATAAAATAAATCTATATCATTAATTATATTTAGTTACATGCTAGTTGCACTGTATATATCTCCTGTAATTTACTCAGCAAATTTCCTGTTGATGGGTGTTTTATTTTTTCTAATTTTTTCACCAGTTTAAGCAATATTGTAATCAGCCATACTATAGTTAATATACTTGTGTATAAAATCATTTTATACTTGTGCAGTTGTTTCTTTGGCTAAATTCATAAGAAATGGGATTATATATTTTACATTTAGAAAGTACTGTCAGTATGCTTTACATTGTTCTTTCATGAACAGTGTTGACCGCTCTGGTTTTCTCATAATAGCTTTGGCACACAAAATTTTGATAATCTCTTTCACCTTTATCAATGTAAAAGGCAAAAGACATTATATTATTACTTATTTGTATTCTTTGATAGGTTGCACATCTTTTAATTTGTTATAAGCCCATTCATATTCTACAAATGATCAGACTATGATCATATTTGGGGGTGTGTGTTTGTGTCTTATGGAATTATAAAAACTCCTTGTGTATCGTGTATATTAACACTTTATCATAGTGCAAATAATTTTGCAGCTTGTGTTTTAATTTTGCTTGTGATTTTTTTTATAGTTTAAAAATTATTAATCATTTATTTCTGGTTTTGTTATGGTAATTTACTGAGAAAGGGTAGCCTTACCTCAAGGTTGTATTGCTCATAGTTTAGTAGAATACTTTTATACATTAAATCTTGAGTTTATCTGGAATTATTTTGCTGTAAATAGTGAATAAATGATTAAACTATTTTTGCATCCAGATGACCAGGTAGCTTTTTTGGGGGAGTGGGCAAAGTCTCTCTCTGTTGCCCAGGCTGGAGTGCTGTGGCCAGTCTCAGCTCACTGCAACCTCTGCCTCCTGGGTTGAAGTGATTCTTGTGCCTCAGCCTCCCGAGTAGTTGGGATTACAGGCATGTACCACCACACTCAGCTAAGTTTTTATATTTTTAGTAGAGACGGGGTTTTTCTGTGTTGGCCAGGCTGGTCTCCAACTCCTGGCCTCAAGTGATCTGCCAGCCTTGGCCTCCCAAAGTGCTGGGATTACAGGCGTAATTCACCATGCCTGGCTTGCACCAATATTTTCAAATTCTGTAATCCATCTTTTCCCTGATTAAGATATGCCATTTGTAACATGTTAAATTATTGTAAGTTCGTGGATCTATTTCCTGTGTTTCCAGTTTACTCCATTAGTCTCTGCCTATCTTCTAGTACCAGTATCATACTGCTTTTTTCGTGAGTGTGTATCTGTATGTTTTACAGTAAGACAAATTCGCTTACTACTTTTTTTTTTTTTTTTTGTAGTTTTCTGGGCTGTTTTGCCCAGTGATTTTTAGATAAAACATTGCTTTGAAGCAAACATCTTACTATAATGTTTGCCTCCCAAGTTTGAAAAATGATGTCCACATTCACATTTCTCAAATTATTAACAGTTTGGAACACAAGCATAATTTTGCTCGGAGGGAATGCTTTAAGATTGTGATATATTGGGGTCACTTAAAAGGAGTTGCATGTAAAGAAAGTTGCATATAAATAGTGAAAGGTGTTCCTGTGAAAGTAAGTAGCGACCAGATGTGTAGGGCTTTTGAGCCATGTTTTAAGGAGTTTAAAATCCACTCTTAGGTTAGAAGAAAGTCATTGAGGCGTAAAAGCAGGCAGTGTAATGAGATCCTAGTTGTGTGTTACAAGTTATTCTATCTACTATGTGGAGAATGGATTGAAGAGGGGGAAGACTGGAGAAGAGTGCATCTTAGATATGGCCATGACTACAGAGAAAATGGAACAAATTGGAGAAATACTAAGAACAAGAAATGGGAATATGGCAAGGGAAATGGAGATGTCATGGTTGACAAAATGTTACCAAGTGTGTAGAACTGAGGTGGAATTTAATTTAGTTAACAATACTCATTATTAATATTACTAACATTATTAACATTACTCATTATTACAATATTAATTATTATTGCTACTATTGTACTCATTACTAACATTATTTTAAACATTACTAATTATTACCTTGTTTGGTTAAAGGATTATTTCTCAATCTTTGAGTATGAGGACTTCATTTTAATAAGAAAAAATGTTGTAGATTGTGCTGTCTTCCACATGATAGGTGTATTTTGAGTAGCAGTTGATTTATGTAATGTTTTCAAGGGACTTTTAATTTTATTACTCACAATATCATGCATATATATTATTCATGCATATATTTTATTAGGGCTAAATAAAGATCAAAATGCACAATGGTTACTGCAGCTAAAAGCAGTGGAACTCTTGCAATAACTTTTCAATGTCCTTCCTTCCCCACCTCATCAAGATCTGCAGCCCACAGATTTAGAACTACTGGTCGAAACAATTCTTTATGAATTTGTTTTGAAGATTTTAGCCCTAGATGTACGTTTTTTCCCCTTCTATTGGAAAAAGTAGTTTCAGAATATAGGATTTGCTTCTTTCATTAAAGACACATTTTATTAAATGGGAAGAAAGTGATTAACGAAAGTATTTAACATAAGAATTTGTTAAATGTAACAAGCCAAACATTTACAACAGTCAAGACAAGCACACGTGAGGAACTTTGGTGACTTTATTTTTTTCCTCTTATTTCTGTATTATTATACAAATAATTTTACAACTGTATCACTAGAGGATTGTTTTGTTTCTTCATTTATTTAATATAGAATTAATTGCACTCTGACCCAAAAGCAAGTGCAACAAAACTAAGATAAATAGAGGGGCGTAATTAAACTAAAACTCCTGCACAGCCAAAGAAATGAGCAGCGGAGTTAGCAGACAACCCACAGGGTGGGAGAAAAACCTTCACAGTCTATACATCTGACAAAGGACTAATATCCAGAATCTACAAAGAACTCAAACAAATCAGCAAGACCAAAACAATCTCATTAGGCCAGGTGTAGTGGCTCACACCTGTAATCCCAGCACTTTGGGAGGCTGAGGTAGGTGGATCACTTGAGGTCAGGATTTCTTTTTATTTTTTTTTATTTTTTTTATTTTTTTAATTTTATTATACTTTAAGTTCT
>NW_016803101.1:457629-483501 GCF_001698545.2 Rhinopithecus bieti
AGTACCTCAGTTGAAAATGCAGAAATCACCAGTCTTCTGTGTCGCTCGCGCTGGGAGTTGGAGACTGGAGCTGTTCCTATTCGGCCATCTTCGAGGTCAGGATTTGAAGGCCATTCTGGTCAACGTGGTGAAATCCCGTCTCTATAAAAGTATAAAAATTAGCTGGGTGTGGTGGTGGGCACCTGTAAACAGCCCAGTTACTCGGGCGGCTGAAGTGAGAGAATCACTTGAACCCAGGTGGCATAGGTTGCAATGAGCCAAGATCGCATCATTGCACTCCAGCCTGGGTGACAGAGCGAGACTCTGTCTAAAAAAAAAAAAAGAAAGAAAAAAGTCATCAGAAAGCAGGCTAAGGATATGAATAGACAATTCTCAAAAAATATACAAATATCCAATAAGCAGATGGAAAATGCTCAGCATCACTAAGATGGGGGAAATGTAAATCAAAATCACAATGCCATACCGCCTCACTCCTGCAAGAATGGCCATAATCAAAAAAATAAAAAATAATAGATGCTGACATGGATGCAGTGAAAAGGGAACACTTTACACTGTTTGTGGGAATGTAAACTAGTACAACCACTATAGAAAACAGTGTGGAGATTCATTAAAGAACTAAAAGTAAATCTGTGGTTTGATCCAGCAATCTCACTACTAGGTATCTACTCAGAGGAAAATAAGTCATTGTACAAAAAGGATACTTGCACGCGCATGTTTATAGCAGCACAATTTGCAGTTGCAAAAATTGCAAACCAGCTCAGATGCCTATCAATCAACAAGTGGATAGGCCGGGCACGGTGGCTCAAGCCTGTAATCCCAGCACTTTGGGAGGCCGAGACGGGCGGATCACGAGGCCAGGAGATCGAGACCATCCTGGCTAACACGGTGAAACCCCGTCTCTACTAAAAAATACAAAAAAAAACTAGCTGGGTGAGGTGGCGGGCGCTTGTAGTCCCACTACTTGGGAGGCTGAGGCAAGAGAATGGCGTAAACCCGGGAGGCGGAGCTTGCAGTGAGCTGAGATCCGGCCACTGCACTCCAGCCTGGGCGACAGAGCGAGACTCCGTCTCAAAAAAAAAAAAAAAAAAAAAAAAACCAGTGGATAAAGAAAATTGGTATCTGAATACCATGGAATACTACTCAGCCACAAAAAGGAACAAAATTATGGCATTTGTAGCAACCTGGATGGAATTGGAGACCATTATTCTAAGTGAAGTAACTCAGGAATGGAAAACCAAACATGGTATATTCTCACTCATATGTGGGAGCTAAGCTATGATGATGCAAAGGCATAAGAATGATACATTGTACTTTGGGGACTCGGGAAAGAGTGAGGGNCTCCGTCTCAAAAAAAAAAAAAAAAAAAAAACCAGGGGAAAAAAAAATGGTATCTGAATACCATGGAATACTACTCAGCCACAAAAGGAACAAAATTATGGCATTTGTAGCAACCTGGATGGAATTGGAGACCATTATTCTAAGTGAAGTAACTCAGGAATGGAAAACCAAACATGGTATATTCTCACTCATATGTGGGAGCTAAGCTATGATGATGCAAAGGCATAAGAATGATACATTGTACTTTGGGGACTCGGGAAAGAGTGAGGGGTGATGAGGGATAAAAGACTACACATTGGGTACAGTGTACACTGCTTGGGTGATGGGTGCACCAAAATTTCGGAAATCACCACTAAAATATTTGTTCATATAACCAAACACCACCTGTTCCTCCAAAACCTATTGAAATAAAAAAAATTGCCTTCTGTACTGTATAATGTGAACTATATTGTAAAAACACTTCTTTTTATAGCATAAATTATTTAGTGCTCTTACTGTAATTCATTGAGAGTCAGCAGTTAGGAACTTAGACCATATGACTTTTGCTTCTTAAAAATTTAGAAGAATGCATTGCAGAATTATATTGTCATTTAGTATCACCCTTCAGATCAGTGTCTACACAAACATTTCTGTGACAAAGTAAAAAACCTTATTTGTTTATCTATTTATTTATTACTTTTTTGAGACAGAGTCTTGCTCTGTTGCCCTCTCGAGTTCAAGCGATTCTCCTGCCCCTGCCTCCTGAGTAGCTGGGATTACAGGCACGTGCCACTATGCCCAGCTAATTTTTTGTATTTTTAGTAGAGACAGTTTCACTGTGTTAGCCGGAATGGTCTCGATCTTCTGACCTTGTGATCCACCCGCCTCAGCCTCCCAAAGTGCTGGGATTACAGGCGTGAGCCACTGTGACCGGCCTATTTATTAAAATTTAATTACAATTGATTTTTGCTTTTAAAGGCTCTTTATCTGTCAAAAAAATTATTTTGTATCCTGAAATTTTCTAAAATAATGGACTTTTATATTGTTTATTTAAAAACAAGAACCTTTGACATATCATAAGTAACATTAGTTTCTCTTGATATTCTTGTGTTTAGCATTGTTGCAGTAGCTATGGACATAAAAAGAAATATAATTTAACAAACATGTAAAAAATACCCGTGTATGCTAGGCTGGCACAGTGAAGATAAAAAGAGTTCATTAAGATGAAAAAAGGCACAGATAAATAATTGCAAGATAGTTGGAGAAACGGAATACATATATATATATATTAGATATTGAAATGATGTATTATATTGAATATTATAGACAAAATAAATTTTACTGTTCTTTCATTCAACAGTGGCTTATTTAATTCATATAATACTTCAGTAAATTCCTTTAACTCAGTGTTCTGTATTATATGTTGATTGCCATATAAAGCTACTTAATTCTTTTTCATCCATTATTTAAGGAATATGATCGTTAACAAAAGGACTGTGTATTTTCATTATACTTTGTCTTTTGTCCGTGGGACTGTCACAGAGTATGTTTATAATGAGTGGTGTATAGAGTTAAACTTATATTGCCTTATATTTATATTCCTAGAAGTTGATGCATCAATAACTGATAGAAATAAATTTTACCTGGAGGATATTATGCTTTTATTCACTTTATTTCCAATTTATGTATAACTCCTAAGCAAGATCATTTTCAAATTCTGACTGCTACATAGATTTCAAAATTTGTCTTTAAACATTAAGGAACAAAATAACTAGAATGAAGCTCAAATTTTAGAACAATGTTTCCATGAGACAGTTCTTTATGCCGTAGAAAACCATTGGTTGATTACCTTCTCAGTCAATGTTGCTCTTCAGTGTTGAATTGTGTGTATTCTTATAAGGATAAAACATTTTAATTTGGTAAGACTAGCTAAATTTGCTTTTGTGCTTATGATGTAAAGACAAGATTTAAATTAACACCAACAGCAGAGGCTGTTAAAAATGTAGAATGTTATACTATGAATTTAAATAATCTTTCTGTGCTTGTCATTTTACATGGATAGTGTCATAAGACAAGTAATAACAGATTAAGACCTACCTAGCAGAGGGAAAACTAAATTACACGACTTTATTAAGGCATAAATAAACCTGTTAACCATTATCTGGAACACCAATTAGTAGAAAGAGCACTGACAATTTTATTTATCAACATTAAACACAATTATTAATTACAGGCCTGATGAATCTAGCAGTAAGCAGGCCATGTTGGATATGCTGGAACCTTAAGTCCATTATATGAGAAGGATGATTACCAAAATCCTGTGGGGAAATAAGTAATTGTAGTTGTAAAATTTTAATTGCCTTGGAATAAGGCAAATTATATTTTCTTGTCTGAGAATATAAATAGTATGGCATGAAGGTAACAAGCTTTGGTAGTTGTAAATAGAAAATGGATTTATGTTAGGTTTTAAAACAAAGAAAAGAGTGATGAATTTTTATTCATCACTGTTCCATGTGAATGGCATACTGTAAATACATGCAGATTTTTTTTTGATGTATTCTTTAGTAGGTGAGCTATTCTCTGAATTCCTTTTTTTCATAGTGAAAATAATGTGGGAAGGAACTTTTTGAATGAATTACTACAGGTGAATGGGAATTATATTAATTAAAAAATATTTTCATTATGTGATCAGCAGTGTTGTGAAACGAACAAGAGACAATTCACATTTTGTGCCTTTTTTTTCTTTTCTTCGAAGATCCAAATTCCAGAATTTGTGGACATTTACTCATAGGTGCAGCCAAGAATTCTTTTGCAAAACTCATGGATAAAATTAGTCTGGTAATGGAATGTATACCTCTGCACAGTAGCAGGAGTATTACATATGTAGAAAAAGATTCCCTGGTTCAGAGGCTGGCCCATGGACTTCATAAAGTAAACACACTGGCCCTGAAATATGGTTTGCGTGGCCATGTGCCCATTATGGTATGTATACACTTTCATTTAGTAGTAACCTAAGAACTTGTAGGTTTGATTTTGAATTAGCCTAATTTGTAGTTTAAATTATTAGTTGTACATGAATGTGTCTGGATTTTCTTTATAGTTCATGTAAAATTTTAATACGGTAAATAAAAGTACTTCCAAGTAAGTGTCCAAAATATCAAAATACAAAAATCATGGGCCAGGTGCGGTGGCTGATGCCTGTAATCCCAGTACTTTGGGAGGCCAAGGTGGGTGGATCACCTGAGGTCAGGAGTTCAAGACCAGCCTGGCCAACATGGTGAAACCCCTTCTCTACCAAAAATACAAAAATGAGCCGGGGGTGGTGGTGTGTGCCTTGTGCCTCTAATCTTAGCTACTCGGGAGACTGAGGAACGAGAATCGCTTGAACTCGGGAGGTGGAGGTTGTAGTGAGACGAGATTCTGCCACTGCATCCAGCCTGGCCTACAGAGTGAAACTGTCTAAAAAAAAAAAAAAATAATAATGAGGCATGACATTAGTGCTAAATGTACTGTTCTCTATAAATGCACTGCAACAGAATTGTGTGAGACCTAAACAGCTGTCAATTTCATTTTTAGCTATCTAGATTATTTCTTTTCTTCAGATGTTCATTTTTCATAAGTCAAATTGTTGGTCACATAAAAAATAAAGTTTTCACCTCTACGGTTCTATAATAGCTGGCACTGGTTTTTGGATGATTTGAGTTACATTTAATTTAGTAAAATGGTTATTGCTATTGTTAGTAAATCTGTAGTTACTGTTTATAAAATTGCTCTTGTTTAACAACAGAAAAGCACAGCGTCGTTGCAGAAGCAAATATTTGGATTTACACAAAGACTGCATGCTGCGGAAGTGGAGCGCCGCTCACTACGCTTGGAGGTCACAGAATTCAAACGAAGTGTGAATGAAATGAAAAAGGAGCTTGACAAAGCCCAGGGTCTGCAAATGCAATTAAATGAATTTAAGCAATCTGTAAGTATATATCATTTAGGAAACTATTGCTTTGGTGATATCTATTTCTTTATCTCTATATCCTTTTTTCCTTAACTTACGTTTGTTTTTTCAAATAATTCAAAACCCTATTAATAACATTTCTTTTTCTTCAGAAAACTTCCCTTCTAAAATGCCTCTAATTGCTGTTGTTGGTGGCAGGCAGGGGAGTGGGGAGAGAGATTTCCTCTCTTCTTTTTTTTTTTTTGAGACTGAGTCTCACTCTGTTGCCCAGGCTGGAGTGCAGTGGTGTTATCTCAGCTCACTGCAACCTCTGCCTCCCGGGTTTAAGTGATTCTCCTGCCTCAGCTTCCCAAGCAGCTGGGATTACAGGTGGCTGCCACCATGCCTGGCTAATTTTTGTATTTTTAGTAGAGATGGAGTTTCTCCATGTTGGCAGGGAGGTCTCGAACTCCTGACCTCAGCTGATCCACACACCTTGGCCTCCTAAAGTGCTGGAATTACAGGTGTGAGCCACCGCGCCTGGCCTCTTCCCTTTTTATATTGAATATTTTAAGTAAATTAGACTAGTATGAAATCAAATTGCTTTTCTAAAGAAATGTTCAATTTATCTAAAGTCCATCAATGACATATATGTATTATTTTAAAAAGCAGAAAATAGCTGAAAAAGCAAGGCCGTATGCCAAATACCATTAGATCAAGAACAAAATGTCTAAGTATGTGAAGCACAATATAATGCAGACATCTACATATTCTGTTTGCAGTTGGGATACTTACGAACATTGCTGTTTTTATTGTGGGTATGGAAACATAGAGTTAAAAGATTACCCTGAAACTTCAAGACTGTATACAACTTAAAACAGCTACTGTAACTTCAGTTTAAATGTGCTTTTAAGTTTATCTTTTGGTTAATTTGGAATTTACAGTTTTAACATTTGCAGTAACAGAGGCAGCAGCAGGTATAGTAGTTTAGTTATCAATCCTATGATAATGTAATTGTGCTAGTGTTAATTATTATTTCAAGTAGATACACCTTCAAAGGGCAGAGAGTTCCTATGAATTAGGCAGGTCAAGGAATCATGAAATACTCTTAAGCCATACGTTTCTTTTCAGTAAATGTCTCAAGACACCATAATTTTTCCTTCTCTTAGTTTTTTGCTCAGAGAAGGAAAATTTATGAGCTGAGCTGCTTCAACTTTTTTTTCTAATTATAAAAGTTGTAGAGGACAACCGTAAGTAAAAATACAAGAAAGTATTAAGAATAAAGTTTAGACTGGGTATGGTGGCTCATTCCTATTATAATCCCAGTGCTTTGGGAGGCTAAGGTGGGAAGATTACTGGAGGCCAGAAATTCAAGAGATAGTGAGACCCCATCTCTACAAAAAAATATATAATATTTATTTTTAAAAAGAGGAAAGTTAAAATCATTTTCATCTTACCACCCAGAATCAATCATTGTTGAAATGTGGATGCATTTTGTTCTCCACATTTCTTATGTATATATGTGCCTATGCATGCCTTTATGCACAATTGTAGTTTGGAATAATTTTGTACATACGGTTTGCATCCTGACATATAAATATATGTATACATGTATGCACTTAAAGTACTGTAATCATTTTCCTTTGTCATTTATTATTAATTTCATTTCAGTTAAGTGAATACTAGTGTGTCATGTGGATATATCAAAATTTGAGTATTTCCCTTTTCTGAGATATGTGATTTTTTCCATTTTTTGCCATTTTACTTAAATAATAAAGAGATGTTCATACTTTTAAAAACGAATTCTTTTGAAGCGTGTCTCTCTTTCCATTTGATTTGCTTCTGTATCATATAAACAGCTAAATGGGATATTGAGGTAGTCTACCAAAATGGACACAGTCATTTATGCAATTTGAGATTTAGAATATAGTCAACTGTATTTATATTTATATATATAAATATAGATAACTTATATATCTATGGCTTTTCTGTAAAAATTGGAAAATTCCGTTACATATGTTACTCGTGCGAGATCACCCGTGGCCAAGAATTCGCTAAATAGTTCTACACAATTTGATTTCCTAGTCCCATAGTTAAGTATTCAGAAAACGAGGTTTGCATCTTATCTTGTGGTTAAGTCTTAGAAGTAGTCAGCGAACTTAATTTCTAGATATCTGAGAGAGAGGTTGAAGAGTTTGAGGGAAGGTTGGTGGAAGGATGACAGATCCTCTTGTAAGGGCTTTTTTTCTGAATAACTGGTTTGCAGAAATTGTAGGAGTATGTTTGAGTGAATGTGACCTTAGTGTGAAGTGTAGGCAATAAAGAGATAGGATAATAATTGAGGAAAGAGGTACTTTAATTTTACTTTATTTTGCCCTTATTTTATTTTTTGAGATGGAGTCTCGCTCTGTCGCCCAGGCCAGAGTGGCAGTGGTGTGATCTCAGCTCACTGCAAACTCCGGCGCTGCCCAGGCTTCAAGGATTCTCCTGCCTCAGCAGGAGTTGGCACTTACAGTGCCCACCACCAGGTGGCCCGGCTAGATTTTTTGTATTTTTAGTAAGAGATGGGTCTTTCACATGGTTGGCCAGGCTGGTCTCATACTCCTGACCTCAGATTATCTCCCCGCTCAGCCTGCAAATGTGGCTGAGATTACAGATGTGGAACCACACGCAGGCCAGGTACTGTGAATTTTTAGATACTTGTCCTAACAATTATATAGTTATGAAGTAGGTGATCAATTTTTGTACCACATTTAGTGATCATATGACCATTAATGCAGACACACTGACCCTACAGCACATTACAGGCGTTTGACTCATTGTCTTATAATTAAATCTCACAATACTATTATATTAATTATAATATATAATAATTATTATTTCTAATTTATGGATGAGGATTTTGAAGCATGTAGAAACTAAGTAACTTGCCTGAAGTCGTATAGTTATTAATGGAAATGACAGAATTTGAACTTAGTTTATGTGGCTCTAAAACTCATGCTTTTATCCACTTCATGATAGTGGTTAATGTTGATACCTAGGTGTGTTAATAAAGGGTTGTTTTATTAAAAACATAAAAAATGAAAAAAAGATGCTATTTTCCTCTAAGAAAATTGGAGAGAGTGCCTGCAACCATTTGTCTCTCACTGATTTCAGACAAAGTATATTGGAGAGAATAAAATAGCTTCTTTATAGTTGGTCTAAAATTATAAAGGGAAACATCCTGCTCACCAAAAGCTATTTAGTACTTTAATGGTTTTAGAATACTATGTCCATCTACTGACAGTTGTTTTTTAACAGCTAACTTCCCCAGTCTCATGATCTTTGTTTGTTTATTAGCTCCTTACACTTGCTTTCACACACCATCTCTTTCTTATTCTGCATTGCTATGCTTGCTTGATTTTATTTACTTTACAGAGGAATAAACAGAATTGAGCCAGTCTCTGGGAGGGATGGATGGACAAGGAAGAGGCTAAAATTACCTGAGTTTTTAGATAAAGAGGAAATTTTGGAGGATTGTGAAGGGAACACACATTCTGCTAAACAGGGAAGTCCTGTGAAGTGGTGGGGATGGTGATGGAAAGATCTTATTCACTTGATGGTCAAGTGAATTGAAAAGGACAGAATGGTCTCATGGCAAGGAGTGGTAATTTAAAACAACACAATACATTAAAGATGGAAGAGGTACAAAAATATATGTTCACAAGACCCAGCGCAGAGAGGGATGTTAATAAATAGAAATAGAACTGGAGTGGTGAGAGGAGACTGTTAGATTTGATGTTTTGAAAGCTGAGGGTTTGGTTGTAATAGCCCAATGTGGAGAGTTCGGCAACTGTTTAACAGGGAGTAAAAAGTTGAATATTCTGTACAATCTTAGCACTATACAAATATCAGTGACATATTAGATATACCTTTTACTAGGTGACTCTTTGAAAATGAGGCAACTTTCCTCTGTGCCTTGTGATCATTCTCATTAATTTATATTAACTTAGGTAAATTATCAGACATCTGTTTTTATGCTACACTATTGGCTTTTAAAATTTCTTCAGTGTTGAGAAATGCACTCTTAAATTGTTGAGGAATGCACACTTAAAAAGAGAAGTAAGAGTTTTAAAAGACAGTTGCTTCATGGAAGTGGCAGGCAAGGTACCTGCTGACAAAATAAAACTGAGTGCTTATGTATTATAATATAGAAGGACCCATGTAATTGATTTATCCTAAAACTTAGTTTCAGCAAAAGTCTTTCTCTTTGTATGAACTGCATGCTTGCTGTTGTTGGCCCACGAGGAAACTGTGAGTATGCACATTTCTATTTTGTCTTATTTGTCAGAAAATAAAAGACAAAGTCTGTATTCAGTTACAATAATTACTAGATGCTTAGAATCAAAAGGATGTTTTCCTGCTTTTCCTCTCAGATTTTTTGAAATTTCAAATCAACCTGCTTTATATTTGTGGTGAATGATATTAATACACTTCAAATCCTTTTTTACAGTGGGAAAGTTAGAAATTTTAAATAGGTACATGTATACCTTGTGTATTTAAGTGGCCTGAATGGTTCCCTTGAGTTTTCCATGTATATTTCTCAGGTTATCTACCTTTTGTGAAACCTTCCTCTTTTTTACACTTCACTATGTCTCTGTTGTTTGTCGTATCTAAGTTTCATTTGTTTAAATGTTTTGAACAGGAGATAATATAAACTTGTCTTGCCCTGAATTCTACATCCTTGTCTAGAACTGTCATTAGTTATTCCAGAGCAGAGTACTGTGCCCTCCAAAGCAGGCACGATATCGTAAAAACCATGTTGTGTATTATGGTGTGGATTTTGTTGGCAGATGTTTATATATGAATATTCTTTCATACAACAAATATTGAACACTCACTGAGGACCAGGCACTCTTCTCGGTTGGATGAAAAGCTAAATGAAGTCCCTGCTTTGTGGAGCTACACCTTTATATGTGTGGTTGGTGGCAGGGTATGGACAGGCAATAAAAAAAGTGAGATGAATTTAGATAATGACAGTGGCTGTGAAGAAAATAAAACAAGATGGTATAAAAGTGTGCGTGGGAGTTGGAGAGGTGTAGACATGTAAGACCTGCCTAGGAGAAGACATTTGACTGGGGAGACCTGAATAATAACATACACTGAACACAAACTTTTAGGTGATCAGTTAAAAGCCAAGGAAGTTGTTAAAGGTTTTAATTCCCACAATCATAATCTTTATAAAAAGTATTCATGTATGAAAACTTAAACTGAGCATCATGGATTTATTTGGAATTTCAAATGAGTTTTCTAAGATTTTATTTGACTGAAAATGAAAACTAAGTATGGCTATTGTGCTTTAAAATCACAGTAGTATTTTATCTTGACTTATGCAATTAAGAAAAGCTAATTGTATTTTTTTGATGTATCAAATGCCTAGAAATGTTTGTTTTATATTCCTTTAGTTCTGACGACAAAATAATAACAATGCAGTTAGCTTTATAGCTGATTCTCCCCCCTCCCACTTTTTACAGAAATTGATCACCCATGAGAAGTTTGAAAGTGCATGTGAAGAACTAAATAATGCATTACTTCGGGAACAGCAGGCACAAATGCTATTGAATGAACAGGCACAACAACTACAGGAATTGAATTATAGACTTGAATTGCACTCCAGTGAGGAAGCTGACAAAAACCAAACTCTTGGAGAAGCTGTTAAGGTAAGAGAATAAAGGGATATTTGCATAAAGGAATATTTTATCTATACGTGGATCTTAGAGGGAATTATATCTCCTGAATAGGAATAGATCCCAAGATGTGAAATTTTATTCTATGAAGATAGAATGAAACATGGTTCTAAGACCTCAGTTATAAGCCTGCATTCGTATGTATTGAGAAGGTAAAAGTAGGCTTTACTTGCTTGTTGAAAACAAAGTGAAGATCTTTTCCAGTAATAATAACAATTATTATTAACAGTAAAATTAACAGTAAATTTTTGTTTCTTTTATCTTCCTTATTTCTTCCTCTCTTCAGAGTTTTCCTTTTCTTGTTTTGTACCCAATGGACTTTGGAAACTCCACGCATCTTTTGGATTCTGGAATGTTTTGGTCTGGGTCTGATTCTTATATAAGTACATATTTGGGGAGGAGGGAGGTTTAGTTAGAAAGAGTTCTGTCTGTCATATATTTGTGGTAAAGGTATTTCAAAGGAAAAAGAGAAGCTATCATTTAAAAGTTGAGAAAATTTCATTAATGGATTTAGGACTATAGTACTTTCTGGAAATGTTGCCTACAAAGTATAATAGAATTCTAGTTTTTGATTATAAAACTTGTGGATATATCACTAGTGAGATTATATACGTTGGAATGGAACTAAATCCAGGGAAAACAACAGCGATATAGCCTCTATATAGGATATCATACTTAATACAATTAATCAACTCAGTGTTGGTATTAACTTATACAAATATATCTATTTTTTCTGATATCTTAATAATACTATTATGATCAATGATTAAATAGCCAAAATTTATTGTTAACTTCCTGTTTTTCAGGCACTATACTAACTACTTTAAAACACTTCTGTACTCGTCACACAAACTGTATGGGATTATTCCTGTTTTATAGATGAGAAAACAGATGCAGAGAGGTGACATAACTTACACATTTCTTAGTAAGTAATGGATCTAGGGAGTCAGATTTCCATCCATCTTCCTAACCACCACATCATATGTTCCAGCGTCCATTTGCCAGGCTTGGTGTTACTGTCGCTACATGAGTTATTCATTTTAAACTACCTCTGTGAGGTAGGTACTATTGTTATGATTTTGATTTTTTTTTTGTTTGTTTACATTTAGAGACTTCAATAAACTTGCCCAGGGTATCCTGTAAATGTTGAAACTGGGATTTAGTTTTCAGAAAATTAGAAAATTTGAAATCTAAAGCAAGAAAATACACATGAATTTAAAGAGGAAAATATAGATGTCCTTTAAGAAGAGGAAAAAATGACCAGGATGGTATTAGTATTTTAGAGTATATTTTTCCAAATATATGTATTAAATTGAACCATTTGAAATTGCTATTTTTATAAGTGAAAACTAGACAAATGCCAGCAATTTCAAATGGCTCAACCTAATACATATTATTTTTCTTACATAAATGAGAACATACTTATATACTGTTTTGAAACGTACTTGTATTACTTGGTATTAGATTGTATTACGTATTGTACTTGTGTTACTTAGTAATAGATTGTGAGCATTCTTGCTTACCAACTGATATGACTGTGAATTTTTTTTCACATTTTTTTACACAAGTAATAAATATTTATTGTGGAAAATAAGAAAATATAGATAAAGAAAATTAAAATAATCTCAAATCATATCACCTGATATATCCAGCATCAACATTTTGATATATATATTCCAGACTTTATGTTTTACAAATATAGAAATATAACTGAATATAGGTTAATAAAAATACAATCATACTATTATACATATTGTTTTTTACTTACTTTCTTCAAACACCATGTCAAGGATTTCTTTCTATGCTAGTAAGTATAGTGGTATTTGTCAGGCCTTTGAGCCGAAGCTCAGCCGTTGTAACCCCTGTGACCTGCACACATACGTCCAGATGGCCTGTAGGAGCCAAGAAGTCTAGAGCAGCTGAAAAACCACAAAAGAAGTGAAACAGCCAGTTCCTGCCTTAACTGATAACCCACCTTACGACGTTCCACCATTATGACTTGTTCCTGCCCTACCCTAACTGATCAATCATGACATTCTTCTCCAGGACGATGGATCTCATGATCTCACCACCATGCACCTCCATGACCCCCTCCCCTGCTGACAACAGATAACCACCTCTAACTGTAACTTTCCACTGCCTACCTGAGTCCTACAAAGCTGCCGCTCTCCTGTCTCCCTTTGCTGACTCTCTTTTCAGACTCAAATCACTTGCACCCAAGTGAATAAACAGACTTGTTGCTTATACAAAGCCTATTTAGGTGGTCTTCTATATGGACACGTGTGACAGTATCATCACTTCATGGCTGGTTGAATTCTTTTGGATGTATATTTTTTCTTGTTATTTTTAACTGATAAATAATTGCATACATTTAGGGTATGTTTTGATGTTTTGCTACATGTATGCATTGTGGAATGTTCAAATCAGGCTAACATTCATCTTTTCACATACTTATCATTTCTTTGTGGTGAGAACATCTAATATCCACTTTTTGTTTTTTTTACCATTTTGAGATATACATTATTATTATTAACTATACTTACCTTTCTGTACAATAGATCACCAAAATTTATTCTTCTTGTCTAGCTGAAACTTTGTACCCTTTGATTAACATTTGTCCATCCCCACTCGCGACTTCTAGTAATCACTTCAATGTACTGTATGTAATTTATTAACCTAATTTGATATTATAGATTTGGATTTATCCCAGCTTCTTCCTCCTCCTTCTCCTCCATCTCTTCCTCTTCCTTCTCTCACTCCTTTCCCTCCTCTTCTTCCTTTTTTTCTCTTCTGCTTCTCCGCCTCCTTTTGCTATTATAAGTAAGTATTAAGATGAACAACCTGGTATCTAAATGTTATGCACGTATCTGTGATTATTTCATCAGGATGAATTCTTAGATGAGGAATTACTAGGTCAGAAACCACATACATTCAAATAATGTACATATTATCAATTGGCCTACAGTACATCTCTACTGATTACATTCTCTCCTAAGATATATGAGAATTGCACCTTTGGCCTTACCTGGCTATTACTGTTTAAAACATTTTTGACAATTTGATAGATATGTCCTTGTTACTTTAATTTGTATTTCTTTTATTATTAGTTGAGTTGAAAACTTTTATAAGTATATTGGTCATTAAACAACATTTTTATGCTTCATGTCCTATTAATAGATAATGTAATTAACTGTGCTTTGGAAATGCATCTGTGTCATATTGAAGTCTTTTTCTCTGTTACAGTTTGTGTTTAGGTATAATATCTTCCAGCAGATAAAGAGATGTTCATGTTAATTTTTTTAAATTGCCAGTAGCTTAAATATTGTTGTCAGGAGTGGAGAATTGTTTAATTACTATCTCTTAATTAGAACTAGCAGGTGGTAATGTGAAAATGCTCTCTTGTGGGAGGCAACATGGTTCAATGGAAAAAGCACTGGCCTTGGAACAAGTATTCCTGAATTCAAATCCCAGCTCTGTTGCTTGGGCAAATTACTTAACCTTCTGAGCCTCAGTTTCCTCTTCTGCAGAAATAAGGATAGTGATACTTAAGTTATAGGATGTTTATGAGAATGAATTAAGATTCTATTTGAAAAACAAGTGTATGCTTGTTAAATATTCTGTTGTGTTTTCAGTAATGCTTTAAAAAATAGTTTTAAAATATGTTGTATGCATAACTTCTTTTAAAAGCAAAGTATATTGTTTCTTCTTTTAAAACAAAAGAGGACCATGAGTGGAAGATGTGGATACAGAAGAAAAAACAAATTATCTATGATTTATAATCTGAAAGCAATCACTTAACATTTTGGGAATTTTGTTTTAAATCATATCTTTTTTTTTAAAGACAGGGGCCTCACTCTGTTGCACAGGCCACGACCTCCCAGGCTTAAGTAATTCTCCTGCCTCAACCTACCAAGAAGCTGGGTCTACAGGCACATGCCACCACACCCAGCTAATTAAAAACATTTTTTTTTTTTTGTAGAGATGGAAACTCCCTGTGTTGCCCAGTCCTGGTCTCAAACTCCTGGGTTCAAGCGATCACCTTGTCTTGGCCTCCCAAAATGCTGGGATTACAGGTGTGAGCCACTGTGCCCAGCCTAAATCATTCCTTTATATGCAATAGTTTTATAAATAATACTTTAGACTGGATCTTCAGAATGGCCTTTTGTTTTAATACAGCTAAATCTTGGATTAGACATTCCCTGCAATAAATGCAGTGCATTAAGACGTAAAGGAAATCTCCAAGGACAAAATAAACGACAATATTTTCAAACGTCAGTATGTGGAAATCAAAGTTAACACTGAGTAGATGCTAGGTTTGTCCTGGAGGCAAATACAGGTTGAGCATCCCTAATTTGAAAATCCAAAATCCAAAATGCTCTAAAATCAAACTTTTTGAGCACTGACTTGACACTCAAAGTAAATGCTCATTGGAGCATTTTGGATTTCAGATTATCAATTTGGGATGTTCAGCCAGTAAGTATATAAATAATGCAAACATTCCAAAGTGCAAAAATATTCAAAATCTAAAATACTTCTGGTCCTGAGCATTTTACATAAGGGATGCTCAGCCTATACCAATATTCATCCTGGAAATAGGAGACTCAGCTTTGGGTTCTACCGGCAGATAGGAGCTTGAACCTAAAGCTCCCACATTAAGAAATTGCTTAATAACCTGAAAGGGATAATCAGTAGTATTCCATTGTTCTAGGCAAAAGCTAAGGCAAAAGTCTATCTTGATAAAGGCTTGCCTAATCTAGTTCCTTCAGAAGCCCCCAAAGAGTAAGATCAATGAAGTAACTGACACATGAATAGGTAGACATATATTAATATTTTTTTTTTTTTTGAGACAGAGTCTCACTCTCTTCCCAGGCTGGAGTGCAGTGGCCGGATCTCAGCTCACTGCAAGCTCTACCTTCCAGGTTCAAGTGATTCTTCTGCCTCAGCCTTCCAAGTAGCTTGGACTACAGGTGTGCGCCACACCTGGCTAATTTTGTATTTTTAGTAGAGATGGTGTTTCACCATATTGGCCAGGATGGTCTCGATCTCCTGACCTCTTGATCCGCCTGCCTTGGCCTCCCAAAGTGCTGGGATTACAGGCGTGACAGATAGTATTAATCTTACATGCAGTCACATTGCTAAACTCTTTTGTCATTTCTAGTGTTTTATCTATACTGTCTAGGGCATAGACAGTAATATTAATCTGATAGTGATAATTTTGTTTTTTGTTTTCAAACCTTATCCTTTTAGGTTTTTTTTTTTTTTTTTTTTTCTCCTGCTTTACTGGCTAGGATAAAGTGTTGGGTGGAGGTAGAGGTGGTAGGCATCCTTATCTTGTTTCCAGTCTTAAAGACAATCTTTCTAAGATTTCTTCATTAAGAGGAAGTTTGATGTAGGTTTTTAGTTGATAATCCTTGTTGGGTTAGGGAAGTTATCTTCCTATATTATGCATAATTTAAAAATCATGTGCCGGGCACAGTGGCTCACTCCTGTAATCCCAGCACTTTGGGAGGCTGAGGTGGGCAGATTGCCTGAGGTCAGGAGTTCGAAACCAGCCTGGCCAACATGGTGAAACCCCGTCTCTATTAAAATACAAAAATTAGGCGTGGTGGCGAGCACCTGTAATCCCAGCTACTCGGGAGACTGACGCAGGAAAATCACTTGAACCTGGGAGGCAGAGGTTGCAGTGAGCTAAGATGGTGCCATTGCACTCCAGCTGAGTGACAGAGTGAGACTCTGTCCACTGACCTTACCCCCCCCCCAAAAAAAGAAAAATCATGAATGGATGTTGGATGTTATGAAATACATTTTATGCATCTATTTAGATAATCATATGACTTTTCTCACTTATTCTGTTGGCATGTTGCATTATATCAGGTAATAGCAAACTGTGATTTGTGTTTGTACAGCCCATGAGCTAAGAGTGGTTTTTACATTTTTAAGGGATTATAAAAAATAAAACCACAGAACAACATGTGATACAGATGGCATGTGGTACACAAAGCCTAAAATATTTCGTATCAGAAGTTTGCTGATGCCTGGGTTATATTTTAGTATTCTAATGTTAAACCAGCCTTGTATTCCTGAAATAAACCCAATGTAGCTGTGATGATTTTTTAAAAATACATTGCTGCACCCAATTTCTTAATTTTTCACTTGGGACTTTTCGATCTATGGTTTTAATTGGAATTGTCTTGTAATTTATCTTTCTCCTACTGTCATTATCACTTTCTTGAAATCAGGATTTTGCTGATATGAAAGGACTTCTCTTCCCACTCCAAACACAGGAAGCGGTGTCTTAGTGCATTTTGTGCTACTATGACAGAATAGCACAGATGGAGTAATTAAATAACAGTAGAAATCTATTTCTCTAGGTTCTGGAGGCTGGCACCAATATCAAGGTACTGGCATCTGGTGAGGACCTTCTTTATCTGTCATCCTATGGCAGAAGGCAGAAGGGCAAGAGAGTGCTTGCACACTCTAGGGGAAGGAAGTAGGGAAGGGGGCCAAACCCATCCTTTTATAAGAAATCCCATTTCATGGGTTAATTTATAACTAACTCACTCCCACGATAACTGTATTAATTCATTTATGATGGCAGAGCCCTGATGACCTAATCACCTCTTAAAGGTCTCACCTCTCAGCGCTGTTGCATTGGAGATTAAGATTTTAACACATGAACTTCGGCAAACACATTCAAACCCTAGCAAGTGGAAACTAGAAAAAATATAACAAATGCATTTTGGGTTATAGCCAAGCTTAAAGAGAGCAAAATATTTAAGTTCTAGAAATAAAGAGGACCAAAACAGCAAGTGATGAGCACTCAACACCAGATGAGAAGGAGCTGAAGTCTAATTAGCTCATTGGAGTGTGCAAACCTAGCTGGAGGCCAGAGTTGATAATAATTACATTAGGGAAATCTAGGCTTTAAGCCTCAGAGAATAGGAAAGATCCACCTATGTAAAACTAGGCATCTGGAAGGGCTGCCCTACTGTGAAATGTGGATGAGAAAATCTCTGCCTAGCAGCTGCATGAGAATTTGACATCTACTCAGGGCTGTGGGTAGGAAAAGTTACTAAGGAAACTGGAATACAGGCCTGTGCTACACATAAATACAGGGTCTTAGTTTACACCTTCATGATCCAAGTACTGTTTAGTTGAGATTTAATCTTTAAAATGGTACAGTCCAGTCATCAGTGTGACCTTGTAGAAGGGAACGTGAAAATGTTCAGTAGGGATGTTTCTGCGTTTCAAAGAATACACTCAAGACTGTTATGAAAAATTCAGTATTTGATAATAGGATTCAATATTACTAATCACACAAAAATGAATTGCACATCAATTGAGAAGATTTACACTTTAGGTGGTAGAAATACTAGAAGCATTGAAATCAGCTAAACGGATACCTTAAGGGTTTTTTTGAGCGTTCTAAGAAATAAGGTGTGAATAGAAGTTATAAGATAAGACATGAAAATATAGTCATGGAGATTATTAACTCAGTGAACATTGAGTAGACGTTGATGAAATATATTAGCAAATTGGAAGAAAGCTGAGGAAATAATACATAATGCTCTCCAGAGGGACAAAATGATGGATAATAAGAAATTAAGAGGAAAGAAAAAGAGAATGAAATATTTAATAAAAGAATGAAAGCAGAGTACCATAAGCACCTATAAACATAGTAATGAGATGACAGAATAACTAAGACAAGAGAAAGTCTTTAAAGTTAGGGGAGTAAAAGGATTACTTAGAGAAGAATAACAATTAGATCCTAAGAGTAATGACTTAATTCAAAATAACTTCATTGAGGTATAATTATAACAATATGTACACTTTAAATATATAGAGCTCAGTGCCTTTTGACAAATGTATACATTGTGTAACTACCACTACAGCAGTCTGAGCTCCCTCCTCAGCCCTGGGGTTGGGGAGGCGGAGTGCAAGGTGGGCCAAGTCACACCTGGCAAGTATGTCCTCAGGCAATGGGCACATTTGTGGAGTGCATAGTGGTCTGAGCTCCCTCCTCAGCCCTGGGGTTGGGGAGGAGCATTGACCGGGTGCAAGACGGACCAAATCAGACCTGGCAAGTACAGCCTACAGCCTATAGGGGAGCCTACAGATTTCCCTATAGCAGTCTCAAACATCAGTGCTAAGGGAGAAACCAGTGGGTGACCAGCAAGCATCCAAAGGTGTACTGAGGTTGTATAGTAAGTGTGAGTTTTTGAGAAACTGCCAAAGTCTTTTTCAGAATTGGCTGCGTGATTTTACATTTCCATCAGCAGTGTATGAAAGTTCCATTTGCTTCACATCCTGGTGAATACTTGGCACTGTCTTTATCTGTTGTAATGGGTGTATATGGTATATTTTTTGCATTTAATTTGCATTTACCTGATGATTAATTTTGTTAATTATCTTTTAGTGTACTTAGTCATTCATATATGTTCTTTGTAAAATATCCGTTCAAACCATTTGATATTTGATTGATTGATTGATTTTTTTGAGACAAGGTCTCCCTTTGTCACCCAGGCTGGAGTGCAGTGGCGCTATCATGGCTCACTGCAACTTCTGCCTCCTGGGCTCAACTAATCCTCCCATCTCAGCCTCTCAAGTAGCTAGGACTACAGGCGCATGCCACCATGCCAGCTAGTTTTTGTAGTTTTTGTAGAGACGGAGTTTATGTTGCCCAGGCTGGTCTCAAACTCCTGGGCTCAAGGAATCCACCTGCCTCAGCCTCCCAAAGTGCCGGGAATATAGGCATGAGCCACTGTGCTTGGTCAACATTTAATATTTTAAACTTTGGGTTCTTTGTTTTATTCAATTGTAAAAATTCTTTCTATATTCTATATATAGATTCTTTTTTCAGATATATATTAATAATATTATCTTTCAGTCTTTGGTTTGCTTTTTTGTTTTCTTAACCGTATCTTTCAAATAAGAGTTTTACGTTTTGGTGAAGTATCCGTATTCTAACTGTTACTGTTGTAGTTGATGCTTTTTCTGTTTCATCTAAGAAATGTTTGCTACTATGATGTGAAAAGATTTTACCTTTTGACAATTATATGAGTTAATTTTTTTGTTTTGTTTTGTTTTTTGTTTTTTTTTTTTTTTTGAGATGGGGTTTCGCTCTGTCACCCAGGCTGGAGTGCAGTGGCCAGATCTCAGCTCACTGCAAGCTCCGCCTCCCGGGTTCACGCCATTCTCCTGCCTCAGCCTCCCAAGTAGCTGGGACTACAGGCGCCGCCACCTCGCCCGGCTAGTTTTTTGTATTTTAGTAGAGACGGGGTTTCACCGTGTTAGCCAGGATGGTCTCGATCTCCTGACCTCGTGATCCGCCCGTCTCGGCCTCCCAAAGTGCTGGGATTACAGGCTTGAACCACCGCGCCCGGCCTATATGAGTTAATTTTTATACATAGTGTGGTGTAAGGGTTGAAGTTTATTTTTTTCCAAATAAATATTAAATTGTTCCTGTGCTATTTAAAAAATATGATCCTTTTTCTATTGAATTACCTTGGCCCCTATATTAAATCCTCTGTGTGTGTATATGTGTTTGTTTCTTTATTACTGGACTCTGTTGCTGTTTCATTGATCTATATGTCTTCCTTTATGTTAATTGCTTTGCCTTTATAGGATGCCTTGGAATTCATATTTTTAAGGTGCTGTAAGTCCTTTAACTTTGCTCTTTTTTTGAAACTGTATTTGCTATTTAGATCTATTGAATTTCTGTACAAGTTTTAGAATCAGGTTGTCATTTTCTTGTAAGACATTAAGTTTATTGATACAGGCTTTATAATATTCCATTATTATATTTTTAATTCTTGTCGGATCTGTTGCAATAATTCCTCTTTCAGTCCTCATACTGGTAATTCGTATTTTCTCTTTAGTTAGGAGTTTATTAATTTTGTTGTTCATTTTAAAAAAATAAGCTTTGGCTTTGCTGACTTATTCTATTTTATTCTATTATAATATTCTGTTATTTTTATTATTTCCATTTTTTTTTTTTTAGTTTTAAAATTTTACTTTAAGTTCTGGGATACATGTGCAGAACATGCACGTTTGTTACATAGGTATACGTTTGCCATGGTGGTTTGCTGTACTTAACAATCTGTCACATTTTAGGTTAGTTTAGCTCTTCTTTTTCTAGTTGTTAAGGGATTAGCCTATTAGATCAGGAATCAGCAAAATGTGACCCACAGGTCAAATGTAGCCCACTGTCCATATATAAAGTTTTATTGAAATGCTACTATGCCCGTTTATTAAAATATTGTCTGTGGCTGCTTTCTTAACTACAGTGGTAGTTTTAAGTAGTTGCAACAGTGACCACGTGGCTCACAATGCCTGAAATATTTACTATGTAGTTTTTACAGGTATTGAATATTTTTTAGAACTTTATAAAGTCTCTGCTATTGGCTTATTAGGTATTTCTCTTTTTTATTTTTAGGGGCTGCTGTAGTGTTTATATCTCTTTCACGTATCACAGTCTATTTAAAAATAATATACTACTTTATGTATAATACAAAAATCTTACAACACTATACTTCCATTTCTTCTCTTTCATTCTCTTTGTGTTGTTGTCATAGATTTCAATTTTACATGTCTTATAAACGCCATACTATATTGTTATCATTTCATCTTTTAATAGAAAATTTGATTTTAAAGAAATTGAAAAATAAGAAAACAGTTGTCTTTCATCATTGCCCATGTATATACCATTTTGATGCACATTTCCTTTATAAAGACCCTTGTTTCCATCTAGTGTGATTTTCCTTCTGCTTGAGGAACTCCCTTTAACATTTCTTGTGATACTTGTCTTTATTTTTGAAAGGTGTTCAGTATAGATGTCTATGTTGACAGTTTCTTTTAGCACTTTAAATATGTTGTTCCCTTTTCTTCTGGTTTGCATTGTTTCTGACAAGAAATATGTGTTCATTTTACCTTTGTTTGTCTCTATGTAATGTGCCTTTTTTTCCCCTCAGGTTTTGTAAAGGTTTTCTTTACAAATTTTAATTTTTACTGTTTGTGGGAACATAATAGGGTATATATATATTTATGGGGTACATGAGATATTTTTGTATAAACCTTCAACGTGTAATAATCATATCATGGTAAATGGGGTATCCATCCCTGCAACCGTTTATCCTTTGTGTTGCAAACAATCCAGTTATACTCTTTTAGTTATTTTTCAATGTATAATTAAATTATTACTGACTGTAGCCACCTGTTGTGCCATCAAATACTAGGTCTTATTCAGTCTTTCTGTCTGTCTTTTTGTACCCATTAACCATCCCGACCTTCCCACACATCCCCACTACTCTTCTCTGCCTCTGGTAGCCATCCTGCTACTATCTATCTCCATGAGTTCAATTGTTTGGATTTTTAGCTCTTCCAAATAAGTGAGAACATGCGATGTTTGTCTTTCTGTGCCTGGCTCATTTCACTCAACATACTGACCTCCAGTTCCATCTTTGTTGTTGCAAATTACAACATCTTATTATTTTTTATGGCTGTATGATACTCTATTGTGTATAAGTACCACATTTTCTTTATCTGTTGATGGCCACTTAGGTTGCTTCCAAATCTTGGCTATTGTGAACAGAGCTGCGACAAATGTCGGAGTGCAGATATCTCTTTAATACACCGATTTCCCTTCTTTTGGGTATATACCCAGCAATGGGATTGCTGGATCATATGGTAGCTCTATTTTTAGTTTTTTGAGGAGCCTCCAAACTGTTCTCCATAGTGGTTGTACTAATTTACATTCCCACCAACAGCATACAAGGGTTCCTTTCTTTCCCTTGTACATCCATTTGTTACTCCCTGTCTTTAGGATAAAAGCCATTTTAACTGGAGTAAGATGATATACCTCATTGCAATTTTGATTTGCATTTCTCTGCTGATCAATGATTTTGAGCACCTTTTCAAATTTGTTTCCTATTTGTATGTCTTCTTTTAAAAAGTGACAATTTACATCTTTTGCCCATTTTAAAATCAGATTATTAAATTTTTTTCCTGTAGAGTTGTTTGAGTTCCTTGTATTTTCTGGTTATTAATCCCTTGTCAGAGGGGTAGTTTACAAATATTTTCTTCCATTCAGTGGGTTGTGTCTTCACTTTGTTGATTGTTTCTTTTGCTGTGCGGAAGCTTTTTAACTTGATGTGGTCCCATTTGTCTGTTTTTTCTTTGGTTATCTGTGCTTGTGGAATATTGCTTAAGAATTTTTTGCTCAAACCAATTTCCTGGAGAGTTTCCCCAGTGTTTTCTTATAGTAGTTTTATAGTTGGAGATGTTAGATTTAAGTCTTTAAGCCATTGTGGTTTTATTTTTGTATATGACGAGATAAGGTTCTAGTTTCATTCTTCTGCATATGGATATTCAGTTTTCCCAACACCATTTATTGAAGAAACTATCTTTTCCCAAGTTTATGTTCTTAGCACCTTTGTCAAAAATGAATTCACTGTAGGTGTGTGGATTTGTTTCTGGGCTCTCTATTCATTCCATTGGTCTATGTGTCTGTTTTTATGCCAGTACCGTGCTGTTTTGGTTACTGTAAATTCTGTAGTATAATTTGAGGACAGGTAATAGGATTCCTCCAGTTTTATTCTTTTTGCTCAGGATAGGTTTGGCTATTCTGGGTCTTTTGTGGTTCCATGTAAATTTTAGGATTGTTTTTTCTATTTGCATGAAGAATGTTATTGGTATTTTTATAGGGATTGCATTGAATTTGTAGATTCCTTTGGGTAGTATGGACATTTTAACAATATTGATTCTTTCAGTCCATGAACATGGAATATATTTCCTTTTTTGTTTTGCACCCTTTTCCATTCTTTCCATCATTGTTTTATAGTTTTCATTGTGGAGATCATTAACTTATTTGGTTAAGTTAATTCCTAGGCATTTTATTTTATTTTATTTGTGGCTATGATAAATGGGATTACTTTTTTATTGTTTTTTTCAGATTGTTTACTTTTGGCATATGGAAATGCTACTGAATTTTGAATGCTGATTTTGTATCCTGCAGCTTTAGTGAATTTGTTTATCAGTTCTAATGGTTTTTTGGTGGAGTTTCTAGGTTTTTCCAAATATAAGATAATATAATCTGCAAACAAAGATAATTTGACTTTTTTCTTTCTAATTTGGAGGCCCTTTATTTCTTTCTCTTGTTTGATTGCTCGAGCTAGGACTTCCAGTACTATGTCATGTAACAGTGGTGAAAGTAGGCATCCTTGCCGTGTTCAGATCTTAGAGGAAAGGGTTTCAGTTTTTTCCTTATTCAGTATGATACTAGCTGTGGGTCTATCATATATGGCTTTTATTATGTTGATGTATGTTCCTTATATCCCCATTTTTTGAGAGTTTTTTTAAAATCATGAAGGGATGTTGAATTTTATCAAATGCTTCTTTCAGCATCAATTGAAATGATTATATGGTTTTTGTCCTTAATTCTGTTTATATGGTGTATCACATTTATTTGCATATGTTGAACCATCCTTGTATCCCTGGGATAAATCCCACTTGGTCATGTTGAATGATCTTTTTAAATGTTGAATTTGGTTTGCTAATATTCTGTTGAGGATTTTTGCCCCAATATTCATAATAAATATTGGTCTTTAGTTTTCTTTTTTTGATGTGTCTTTGTCTGATTTTGGTAAGGTTTCCTTTTTGTTATTGGTTTCTGAAAGTTTGATTATGACAAATGTTGGTGTGGTTTCTTTGTGTTTTTCCTGCTGGAGGTTCATTGAGCTTTATTTGTTTTATTTTATTTTTAAATTTTAATTAATTTTTTATTTTCAGCTTTTAAGTTTAGGGGTACTTGTGTACAATGTGCAGATTTGTTACCTATGTAAATGTGTGCCATGGTGGTTTGTTGTACAGATCATCCTATCACCCAGGTATTAAGCCCTGCATCCATTAGCTATCCTTCCTGATCCTCTCCCTCCTCCCAACCTGCACCCTCTGATAGACCACAGTATGTATTGTTCTCCACTGAGTGACCATGTGTTCTCGTTTAGCTCCCACTTATAAGTGAGAACATGTAGTATTTGGTTTTCTGTTCCTGTATTAGTTTGCCAAGGATAATGGCCTCCAGCTCCATCCATGTCCCTGCAGAGGATATGATCCCATTCCTTTTTTTGGCTGCATGGTATATTCCATGGTATATATGCTTGACATTTTCTTTATCCAGTCTGTCACTGATGGGCATTTGGGTTGATTCCGTGTCTTTGCTATTGTAAACAGTGTTGCAGTGAACATATGCATGCATGTGCCTTTATAATGGAACAATTTATATTCCTTTGGGTATATACCCAGTAATGAGACTGCTAGGTTAAATGGTATTTCTTGTTCTTGGTCTTTGAGGAATCGCTATACTGTCTTCCACATGGTCAAACTAATTTACACTTCCACCAACAGTATAAAAATATTCTTTTTTCTCAACAACCTTACCAGCATTGGTTGTTTTTTGAGTTTTTAGTAATAGCCACTCTGACTGGTATGAGATGGTATCTCATTGTTTTGATTTGCATTTCTCTAATAATCAGTGATGTTGAGCTTTTTTTCATATGTTTGTTTGCCTCATGAATGCCTTCTTTTGAGAAGTGTCTGTTCATGTCCTTTGCCCACTTTTTAACAGCGTTGGTTGTTTGTTTGTTTTGTAAATTTAAGTTCCTTATAAATGCTGGATATTAGACCTTTGTCAGATGCATAGAATTGCAAAAATTTCTCCCATTCTTAGGTTGTCTGTTTACTCCACTGATCATTTCTTTTGCTTTGCAGAAGCTCTTTAGTTTAGTTAGATCCCATTTGTTAATTTTGCTTTTGTTGCAATTGCTTTTGGTGTTTTTGTCATGAAATCTTTGCCTGTGCCTATGTCCTGAATGGTATTGCCTAGTTTTCTTTTCTGTTTTT
>NW_016803101.1:483804-514938 GCF_001698545.2 Rhinopithecus bieti
TTTTTTTTTGAGATGTAGTCTCTCTCTGTCGCCCTGGCTAGAGTGCAGTGGCCGGATCTCAGCTCACTGCAAGCTCCGCCTCCCGGGTTTAGGCCATTCTCCTGCCTCAGCCTCCCAAGTAGCTGGGACTACAGGCAGCCGCCACCTCGCCCAGCTCGTTTTTTGTATTTTTTAGTAGAGATGGGGTTTCAGCGTGTTAGCCAGGATGGTCTCGATCTCCTGACCTCGTGATCTGCCTGTCTCGACCTCCCAAAGTGCTGGGATTACAGGCTTGAGCCACTGCGCCCGGCCTAGTTTTGGTTTTTATATTTAAGTCTTTAATCTATCTTGAGTTGATTTTTGTATATGGTATGAGGAAGAGGTCCAGTTTCAGTTTTCTGCATATGGCTAGCCAGTTCTCCCAGCACCATTTATTAAATAGGGAATCCTTTCCCCATTGCTTGTTTTTGTCAGGTTTGTCAAAGATCAGATGGTTGTAGATGTGTAATCTTATTTCTGGCTTCTTTATTCTGTTCCATTGGTCTATGTGTCTGTTCTTGTACCAGTGCCATGCTGTTTTGATTACAGTAGCCTTGTAGTATAGTTTGAAGTCAGGTAGCATGTTGCCTCCAGTTTTCTTTCTTTCTTTCTTTTTTTGTTTAGGATTGCCTAGGCTGTTTGGGCTCTTTTTTGCTTCCATATGAATTTCAAAATATTTTTTCTTATTCTGTGAAGAATGTCAATGTTAGTTTAATGGGAATAGCATCGAATCTATAAATTGCTTTGGGCAGTATGGCTATTTACACAATATTAGTTTTTCCTGTGTGAGCATGGAACGTCTTTCCATTTGTTTGTAGTTGTCCTTGAAGTGGTCCTTCACTTCCCTTGTGCTGTATTCCTAGGAATTTTATTCTTTTTGTGGCAATTGTGAATGGGAGTTGATTCATGATTTGGCCCTCAACTTGCCTGTTGTTGATGTATAGGAATTCTAATGATTTTTGCACATTGATTTCATATCCTGAGACTTTGCTGAAGTAGCTTATCAGCTTGAGAAGCCTTTGTTTGGGCTGTGATGATGGGGTTTTCTAGATATAGAATTATGTCATCTGCAAACAAAGATAGTTTGACTTCCTCTCTTTCTATTTGTGTACCCTTTATTTATTTCTTTCTCTTGCCTGATTGCCCTGGTCAGACTTTCAGTACTGTGTTGAATAGGAGTGGTGAGAGAAGGCAACCTTATCTTGTGTTGGTTTTCAGGAGGGAATGCTTCCAGCTTTTGCTCACACAGTATGATATTGGCTGTGTTTTTGTCATATATGGTTCTCATTATTTGAGGTATGTTCCTTCAATACCTAGTTTATTGAGAGTCTTTAACATGAAGAGATGTTGAATTTTATTGAAGGCCGTTTTTTTCATCTATCGAGAAAATCATGTGGTTTTTGTTTTGGGTTCTGCTTATGTGATGAATCAGATTTATTGATTTGAGTACAGTGACCCAACCTTGCATCCTGGGGATGAAACCTACATGTTTGTGGTGGATAAGCTTTTTGATGTGCTGCTGGATTCAGTTTGCCAGTGTTTTGTTGAGGATTTTTGCATTGATGTTCATTAAAAATATTGGCCTGGAGTTTTCTTGTTCTGTGTATCTCTGTCAGTTATTGGTATCAGGATAATGCTGGCCTCACAGAGTGAGTTTGGTTGGTAAGCTGTTTATTACTGGGAGGAATCTCTCCTCCTCGATTTTTGGAATAGTTTCAGTGGGAATGGTACCGGCTCTTCTTTGTACCCCTGGTAGAATTCAGCTGTAAGTCTGTCTGGTCTTGGCCTTTTTCTGGTTGTTGGGCTGTTTCTTACTGCCTCAATTTCAGAACTCATTATAGGTCTATTCAGGGATTCAATTTCTTCCTGTTTCAGTCTTGGGAGGGTATAGGTGTTAAGGAATTTATCCATTTCTTCTAGATTTTCTAGTTTATGTACATAGAGGTGTTTACAATAGTCTGTGATGGTTGTTTGTACTTCTGTGGGGTCAGTGGTAACATCCTCCTTATTTCTGATTGTATTTATTTGAATCTTCTCTCTTCTTTATTAGTCTAGCTAGTAGTCTATTTTATTAAGTTTTTCAAAAAGCCAACTCCTGGATTTGTTGATCTTTTGAGTGTTTTTTTCCTGTCTCTATCTCCTTCAGTTTAACTCTGATCTTGGTTATTTCTTGTCTTTTCCTAGCTTTGGGGTTTGTTTACCTTGGTTTTCTAGTTCTTTTAGTTGTGATGTTAGGTTATTGACTTGAGATCTTTGTGGCTTTTTAATGTAGGCATTCAGTGTTGTAAACTTCTCTCTTAACACTGTTTTAGCTGCATCCTAGAGATTTTGGTACATTTTATCTTTGTTCTCATTAGTTTCAAAGAACTTTTTGATTTCTGCCTTAATTTCATTATTTACCCAAAAATCACTGAGGAGCAGGTTGTTCAATTTCCATGTAGTTGTGTGTTTTTCAGTGAATTTGTTTAGTCCTGAGTTCTAATTTGATAACACTGTAGTCTGAGAGACTGTTTGTTATGATTTCAGTTCTTTTGCATTTGCTGAGCAGTGTTTTACTTTTGATTATGTGATCAATTTTAAGTAAGTGCTGTGTGGAGATGGGAAGACTGTATATTCTGTTGTTTTTGGGTGAAGAGTTCTGTAGACATCTGTCAGGTCCACTTGATCCTGAGCTGAGTTCAGGTCCTGAATATCTTTGCTAATTTTCTGTCTGATAATCTGTCTAATATTGTCAGGGGGTATATTAAAGTCTTCCAGTATTATTGTGTATTATTGTGTGGGAGTATAAGTCTCTTTGAAGGTCTCTAAGAACTTGCTTTATGAATCTAGATGTTCCTTTATTGTGTGTATATATATTTAGTATAGTTAGCTCTTCTTGTTGAATGTCTTTCTTTGTCTTTTTTGATCTTTGTTGGTCTAAAGTCTGTTTTGTGAGAAACTGGTATTGCAACTCCTGCTTTGTTCTGTTTTGCATTTGCTTGGTAAATTTTTCTCCATCCCTTTATTTTGAGCCTATGTGTGTCTTTGCATGTGAGATGAGTCTCTTGAAGACAGCATGCTGACGGGTCTTGGTTTTTTATCTAGCTTGCCACTCTGTGTCTCTCAGTTGGGGCATTTAGCCCATTTATATTTAAGGTTAGTATTGTTATGTGTAGACGTGGTCCTGTCATAGTGATGTTAGATGGTTATTTTTCAGACTTGTTTATCTGGTTGCTTCTTAGTGGCATTAATCTGTGTACTTCAGTGTGTTTTTGTAGTTGCTGGTAATGGTTTTTCTTTTCCGTATTTAGTGCTTCCTTCAGGAGCTCTTGTAGTACAGGTCTGCTGGTAATGAATTCCCTCAGCATTTGCTCGTCTGAAAATAATCTTATTTCTCCTTTGCTTATGAAGCATAGTTTGGCTGGATATGAAATTCTTGGTTCAAGACTTTTTTCTTTAGGAAGGTTGAATGTAGGCCTCCAATCTGTTCTGGCTTATGCAGTTTCTGTTGAGGGGTTCACTGTTAGACTGATGAGGTTTTCTTCATAGGTGGCCTGCCCTTTTTCTCTAACTATCTTAAACATTCTTTCTTTCGTTTCAATCTTGGAAAATCTGATGATTATGTGTCTTGGGATGCTCTTGTGTAGAATCTTGTAGGGTTCTCTATATTTCTTGAATTTGACCCTTGGCCTCTATAGCAAGTTTGGGGACATTTTCATTGACAATATCTTGAAATATATTTCCCGACTTGTTTGCTTTCTCTCCATCCCTTTCAGGGATGCCAGTAATTTGTAGATTTTGCTTCTTTACATAACCCCATGTTTCTCAGAGGCTTTATTTGTTTCTTTTTATTCATTTTTCTTTGTTATTATCTGACTGTCTTATTTCAGAGAGCCAGTCTTCAAGTTCCAAGATTTTCTTCTCAGCTTGGTCTGTTGTGCTGTTAATATTGTCATTGCATTGTGAAATTCTTGTAGTGTGTTTTTCCCCTCTATCAGATCACATAGATTCTTCTTTGTGACTATTTCATTTGTCAGCTCCTGTACTGTTTTATTGTGATTCTTAGTTTCCTTGGATTGGTTATACCATTTTCCTCAATCTCAGTGTTCTTTGTTCCTATCCATGTTCTGAATTCTATTTCTGTTATTTCAGCCAACTCAGTCTGGTTAGGAACCCTTGTTGTAGAACTAGTGTAGTCATTTGGAGGATGTAAGACACTCTGGCCATATGATTTCCCAGAGTTCTTGCACTGGCTCTTGCCATGACTTGTCATTTTTTATCGATTGCTGGGCATTGTGTTGCTTCTTTTAAGGAGTATTGGACTTTATTGAGATACGCAGTTATTTGTTGTTTAATTTGATCCTTTTGAGGTTTGTAAGGATGGGTATAGAATAACCTTTACTCAGAGATGGTTAAGCCTTACTACTAAGGTATGGTTCTTCTGGGATCTCTACCGAATGACCCGTATGATAAATGTAGACTCACCACTTGTCTTGAGGGGACTTGAATGATTCTCAGCCTTGGTGATCTCTCTGGAAATTGCTTACTGCTTTGCTCTCTAGTTGCTCAATTGCCTTACCTTATGGATTTTTTTACTATACACATTCACATCTTATTGTTCAAGCAAAGACACAGGACACTTTAAGCTGGAATTCTAGATTTATTTTTTAGGGTAATTTCTTCCTCTCCAGAACTCTGTACTATACCTTTTAGCCATCTCAGGCACCTCGGTATCTGATCTCTGTTTTCTCACTTGAACAAAATTGCCATTTCTGCGTGGAATCTGCCTCCTTGCTCCATGGTCCAAAATATGCCTCCAGGAAGAAAGCCAGATGATTTTATGGCTCCTTTCATTTCTTTCTCTTATTAGGTTTTATTGTCCTATGCTACGGGTTGTTCAGTATCTGAAAACAGTTGTTTTACATATTTTGTCCAGTTTTATCGTTGTTTAAGTTAGAAGGGTTAATCTGGTTCCTGTTATTTCATCATGTCCAGACGTGAAAGTCTCCTCCACTTAAAAAAAATCCATTTCTCTTTGATGCCACTTCTTCCTTTGTGAAGCAGGCAAACTCATATACTCTGAATGAGGGGGCATTTGGAGGGAAAAGGCAGTTGGAGAGTAGAGAAGATTTAAAATAGTCACTTTAGAGAGGAGAACAAGTCAACGGTAGAAATATAACTGGAGTGCTAGACATAAATACAAGTGGAGGGATCTTTTGAGAATTTATGGTAATACTGATTTGCCTAAGGCATTTGAATGCTTAGATGTATGCCCTCAAACATGAATTCACATTGTTTTTCAAGGATTGGGATTTGTTAGATATATTAGACAAGGAGACAGAGGGGCAAGGGATGATAAAGTCCAAACAAGAGTACTATTGAATAAATCAACCATTGGATGTAAACTGGATTAAAAGAGAAGTGAAGAAGGGAGAGGGCTAGTAGACTGGGAGATCAATGAATGGTCATATAATTTATTGTTGAACAACAAATCTGAAAGAATCATTGCTTGCTTTCAGAGAGGATGATGCTTGATTTCAGAGAGCAGGGTGCTTCAGTGATTTTGGAAGCAGAGTAAGGTTAGGATATCACAGGTGTGAAGTTGGAGTATGGAATGGAATTGAGCAGGTGAGATGAAGAGGTCATGGAAATGAGAGGTCAGATTTTTTGATGGGCCGTCTGTATTGTCTTTCAAGTTACCCAGAATGATGAGATGTTGCCTTAGTCTATTTGGGCTGCTATACCAAAATACGATAAACTGGATAGCTTATAAACAGCAGAAATTTATTTCTCGCAGTGCTGGTTATTGGGAAATCTAAGATCAAGGCACTAGTAGATTGGTGTCTGGTGAGGGCCTGCTTCCTCATAGATGGCACCCTCTTGCTGTGTTCTCACATGGTGAAACGTGGCAAGGCAGCTCTTTGGGACCTTATTTATATAAGGACACTAATCCCAATTTTGAGGACTCGTCCGTGATGGGTTCGTTACCTCCCAAAAGCCCCACCTTTTATTGCCATCACCTTGGGAGTTAGGATTTCAACATACAAATTTTGGGGGAACATAAACATTCAAACCATAGCAAGTGGGTATTGGAGTTAGATAATAATTGTGAGCCAGGCACATGTGGCTGAGAATTAGCATGAGTGTATTTGCAGTGAATAGTATTTTCAGTGTGTATAGTGGAGTCTAGTGTCTAGAGCAGCACTGTCCAGTATGGTAACCACTAGCCATGTGTGGCTATTGAAATTTAAAATAATTAAAATGAAATGAGATAATAAATTCAATTCCTCAGTCTCACCTAGCCACATTGCAGGTGCTCACTAATTTCATATGGCTACTAACTGTCATATAAGCAGCATAGATACAGAAAATGTTTATCACTACAGAAAATTCTGTTGTACAGTGCTGGTCGAGAGGACAGGTGTTGTGTGAAGTATCTAGGCCTGTAGCAGACCTTTTGGGCTTGGAAAGAGAAACTTACCCGCAGTATTCCTCATTTAGTCAGAAACCTTTCAGAACCAGAGGGCTTGAAAAACAAGATCTTTTCCTTTTGCTGATATTGAACTAATGAAACTTGTTGAATAGTTATAAAATACTCTAACAACTCTTATGTCAGTGAAGGAAAAGTCCTTTGAAGGCAAAAACTATAATTAGATTCTGCATACCTCTCTGTTATTGGAAATATTACACAAATAAATATGGAAAATATAGTATAGAAAAAAGTGGAACAAATTAAAAGTTTGGTTTTTCTTTTCTTTTTTTTCTCACCCCCCTACTCTATTCTTGAGATGTTTCATATTGTTGACCTGGTCTGTAGTATCTTTAGTGGTACTGGACCTCTGAGACTGTTATGTTAGGTATCATTACTTCATTTGGTATAGTTTAGAAGACAATGAAAGCTGTATATCCAATGTGTTTTATTTTTTTCCTTAACCTTATTAACTTTAGGTAAGCGTGGATTTAAATTTAGTTACTGTTTTTACTAGCAATTTTTTTCTTGAGTCCCGTCTTACATATTTCGATCCTTAGGAGACCTCAGATTCTGTTTCGTGGTAGGCACCCCATGTTAGTGGAAGATGTGGAAGAATGATTAAAATACATAGTTACTTCAATGATGGAGTCTCCTCTAGGCAAAATACAGGAGCTAATACAGAAATTTTTACCTTAAGATGTGTTGCTGCTGTAACCAGAACCTAAAGTATGAGGCACTGGCTTAGAGATCATGCAGTTTATGGTGGAGAAACTGATATCAGGGCTGGAAAGATGGAGATTTATGTTGAGTTGTGGGAAAACATTTGATAAAACTGTATTTGGGATAATTTAGGAGGCAGACTATGTATGTATCTAATGATCCTACAGTTCTAGGGGAAATGGTTGGAAACAATATTATGTGTTGGCTTTGGCACTCTGGTTTGAACAAGGTATTAAAAAAAGAGAAGTGAGCTCAGAAAGAATTAGTTGGTTTGTGACCAAAATAAAAGGGACGAGAGAGAGTCTAGAAATCTGGAGCTTAGAAGGAGTCCGTTGTGACTCAGCTCCATGGCAAAGAAACTAAGGGCATAGCTTTCTTATTCAAACCTGTTATCTTAGATGGCTTCAAGGAAACCACCATTAAGTTCAAGTACACATGCTATGCCTATTCCTTGCTCATATGCATACACATAGGTATATAGAAAGAGGGAAACTGGTAGTGAGGGTAATCTTCAAGGAGTCTAGGTGTATTGATTGGCACATGCACTGATTGGAAGCAAACAGATTGAAAATCAACTTTTTGAGGCAACTGTATGCTAAAAACCCCACAAGTCTGGACCAAAATTGCCTAATAGTCTTTTAGCCTTAAACAAAATTTGGGCCCTCAAATATTTGAAAGTAAGAAAAGGAATGCAAAAATTGTATAGGCCACAAAAAGTTACTGTCCTCAATGTTCATTTCATATATGGCCATGGAAGATAAAGGGTAAAGAAGAACTTCCCAGAAGGCAGAGCAAGCAACTGTGGAGAGCCGTAGAGAACAGATTCTTCCAGAATTAGGGACTAATTAAGGAATTTATCCTACTGTCAGGATAGAAGGATCTCTTGAGTTTTTGTCCAGCAAGATTTCATTATTGCTGTGGACCAATCATTGCTACATATTGCCCATTCTTCCTTTCTCTGAATGGGAGTATTTGGTGTGCATTCCCTATCCCCATTATATCTGTGTACATTGAGTTGAGCATGGGTTTAAATTATCTTTCAGTTAATAGGCTGCTGTGCCATGAGGACCTACGTCTGGACCTCATGGTAATTACTGAGCACTACCAGATGATCCTAGATTTTGAGCTGGATGCATTGACTAGATGGGAATTTAGGTTGTCATCTTTGGGGAGAGAGTGTACAAATAAGGGTGAACAGAATGCTGAAATGGGTGTTTGGTAGCCAAAAACGCAGCCTGTGGGCAGAGACTGGCTAACTGTTCTTCAAGCCCATTTCCTTCTCCTTTGGGGCTTGCTAGCATGTGATTGAGTTTTGGCTAATGGAATGTGAACAAAGTAATGTTTCTTACTTACATATTGTTATATGGTTATGGAAATTTCCCATTTACAATAACTCTATATTGTTTTACCTTTCTGGCATAATGCCAGACGAGTAAGGTGACTTTGGAAGCCATGGGTTAAAGATAGTGGAACTACAAGACGAAACATGTGGGTCTTGCAATCACTATTTAGGTGACAACTAAACACCAATCAGGACCATCTGTTTTGGAATTTATGTGATCAAAACTCTAGACATTATCATGTTTGAGCCGTCATACATTTTTGTTTGGTTTTTGGCTATAGCATCTAACTAATATAAGGGTAAAGTTCCCTTTGACCACAACCAACAGTTTTGGTTGCTTTTCTCCTCCCCAGAAGTAATTAATATTATGTCTGTGTTTCCTGTTTCTTTCTAGACATTTTGTATACTTTTACATGTATTTGTGTGTGTGTGTGTGTGTATGTGTGTGTGTTAAACTATATGTTAATATTGTATATTGTGTCTTTTTGTTCCAGAACATGGGCTAGAGATCTACCTATTGATTATTTTAATTGGTTTACAGAATTCTATACTGTAAACAAGTCATTGTTTATTTGCTGATTGGCATTAGGTTTTTGTCAATTTTTAAAATACTGTAGTTTTGAATAAGGAGGCCAAATGCCTTATGCAGCCATGGTAGATCCAGTTCTGGTGCATATACAATAATTTAAAAATTTAATTTAGTTGAGTAATAGGATCACTTTGTATTTGCATATAAGGTGAAATAAGAGGTCAGGATAATTAAATTTTAGAATAGGGGCCTGTGATTTGCAGTTTCAATAAATAGAAGGCCTTGGGAATACCATGGCTCCTTGACATTTGTGCGGTTCCTTTGGAAAAGGATAATTTTTCTAGTCTTAATTAATTTTGTCAGTTATAGAGAAATATTGGAAAACGAAGCATCTGAAGTAGCCCATTGATTTCCCAGAATATTTTTGGTATCTGTAGCTGGTACCAGCCTCAGGCTGGGCTCATCTTCTGAAAATCCATTCCATTGTCCCAAAGTGAGTTGATTTCTCCCAGTTAGTCTACAAACCATAATTTAACGACATGCTTCTTTGATTTGGTGTATATTTCATGTTTGCATCTGTTAAAAACAAGATTTTGGCCCGTAGATAATATGCTGATGGGGTTGGGGAAGAGGAGTAAGTTAGGCTCTTATAAATGAAAATGTAGGAAATGATAGCAATTTGTGAATTTTTAGCAAACAATGGGAATAGTACAGAAACTGTTACTTCCTTGAAATGACATTGCTTGTATGAATTTTTTTTTTAATGTTGCTCTCTGCTTACTAAGTTTGAGGTTAAGAATGACTGAATCATTTGGGATTGAAATACAATTGTAGCTAAAGTTGTTCTTTTTTTTCTGAGAAAAGTTAAATATCTTACATTGTTATAACTTTCAATTACATATGAAACACACTAGATATTTTATTATATATAGAAAATTTAAAATATTTTGTATTTATAGAATCATCTAATGAAGCAGAGTCTTTTTTGTAAAGTTACAAATCTACTGATTTATTTTTCTGAAAAAACAAATCTTCATCATGCAATTAATACATATATTTGAGCCTCTACAATGTGAGAAGTATAGTACTTGGCTCCGCAAATAATATATATTGAATGTAATTAGAATATTGACATCCTAATGGTTAGTGAGATTTTGATATGACAATAAATGAGAACTTCTGAAGCTGGAGTATTATAAAATCTTACATTCTGTGAATTGTCACAGTTTTGTAAGTCTGTCCATGAAAAATCTTAGACATTGGTCAGGTGAGACTGGCTTGGGGGAAAAAAATAAAGATTTATTCACAGTAAGAATCCCAGATAGTTCTTTTGTGTAACCTTGATCCTACTCTTATTCACACATGCCTTTTCATCATTGTTTTGTGTCATCTGCTTACTTCTGCTATCTTATCTTTCATCCCATCAAGCTGTTAGCAGCCTCACAGGGGTCTCAAGACTTAAGCCTCTTCCTAGCCCCCTGTATCATTCTTTGCCTTCCTGTAGCTGCTTTGGGTTTTTCTCTCTCATGTCTCATTTTTAATAGAATGTGAGCTCTGTGCTTTATTGTTCTCCATTCTCAGAAGTTAATTACATTTAGACCAGGCATGGGGAAGAAGAAGTAAAAAGAATATGTTTTTAAAAATTTTAAATGGAGTAATCATTACAGTAATTGTGGCAGAGGGTAACATTTTGTGGATATTTACCTCCTTATTTTAAATGTGTTCTAACATTTACATTATTAATAAAATTATTTGCCCTACTCTGAGGGTACAGAATGAAAATGTTGCATAAAGTAATATAGTCACTTAATTTTGAATAAATAGCCATATTTTCTCTGGTAAACCCTTAAACAAAAGAACTTCAACATTCATTTTCCTTAGAAAATGTAAAGATCTCTTAGTTGCCAAACCTTGGTTATAATAATAATTAACATCTATCATATAACCTATTTTCATAAAGTAGGATTATTAGCATCATTACTTAATTTAAAAGTCTTATCACTTTTACTTTAATCCCATATATTTTATCTTACTAATGACTTATACCATTGAGACCTGTAAGACAGTCAATTATATTTCAAGGTCAGAGAAAAGAATTAAGAAAACAACAGCTCTCAGACACTTTTAAAAGTAATAATTTTAACAGAGAAGACTCAAGATAGAAGGTAGAAGATTCATAAAAAGTTGTCATTTTCATTTTTGTCAGCCTGAACAACAGAAAATATGTAATAATGTAAAACATTCACGTTTTGTTTATTATGATGTCTTACTATGATTATGATAATTTCCTTTTTTCAAAGTGCATGTTCTCATATATAATTTTAAAAACGTTTTTTATGTTCAAATTTGTCCTCAATGAGTCATAATTTGAAATTAGAGTTTTTAAATTGAGTGCTAACCTTTGATTAGATCATATTTTAAAATTAAAATATTTGAATCATACAGTTCAACTTTGTATAAACTTTTTTACAAGCATTCTATTGGTTTTTTAAATTAAACCTGCTTAAGTAAGAAAAAAATAAAAAACATGGACTAAACAAAATAACTTGTATATAATCTCATTATCTCTCACATATAAACATTATTAATATTTTGGCAAATAAAACTGGAAATATGCTATACATAGTTTTGTATCTTGTTTTAGGGGCATGCAGTGACATTATTTATACTTATATTTTCGAAGAATCATTCTGGCATCTATTGAAGTATAGACTATAGGTATGCAAAAGTGGAAACACAGGCAAGTTAGGAGGCTAACAGTATAATCTAGTTCAGTTCTAGACCAGTGGCTTAGGACAGGGTGGTAGGAGTAAAGAGAGGTTAGATTCTGCATGTATTTGCATTTTGAATGTAACATTTATGTAATTTTCTAATGGATCAGATATGAATGTCAGAGAGATGAATCAAGGACAATCCTGAGCCACTGTGTGAATGGAATTGCTGTTTATTGAGCAGTTATTAAGATTATTTAAAAACTTATTTTAATGAACCATATAATATTCTGTCTCGTGAATGTGCTAAAATGTAGTTAACTATTTTCTGTTGTTGGATATTCAGATTGTATTCCTTTTTCACTATTAAAAATTAAGATGAACATCTTATAATTAGATCTTTGACTGCATAGCTGATTATATTCTCAGGATAGAGCTCAAGAAGCAGATTGAGTCAAAAGATAAAAGATGTTTTAAAGTTATGTGTGTGTGTGTGTTTCTTTAAGGCTGTGTATGTTTTTCTCAGTTCTGGTGTTTTTCTGAGAGGACGTGTAAGCACACTTGTCTAATTCCATTCTCATCGGCATTGGCTATCATTAGGTGTTATCATTAAAGCATCAATAACAACAAATCAAAATGAAGAACCTTTGCCAGTGCAACAGATAAGAAAAGGTATATTGTCTTGCTTTGCATTAAGCATAAAAAGGAATAATAAATTTTTTTCACAGGTATTTTCTGTTCATATACTTTACGTAAAGTTAATTTGTTATTTGTAGTGTAGTTTGAGAAACGAGAACTAACATTACTGAGCACATATACTTTGGTTAGGCACGTTGCCAGGCACTTTATATTATTTTACTTAACAGTCACAACATGTTAAGATACATAATATTGCTTACATTGTATAAATGAAGAAAGAAAAATAATTGCAAAGAACTTGACAATACTCATGAGGACACCGCTTTATATAGAAGCCAAATATATTTGTAATGTTGCATGAAAGGCTTGATTCCCTTTGGGCCCGTCACAGTTTTAAAGAGTGTTACTATTGAAAATTCTAATTTTAATTTGTCATAGCAGGAGATTTTCGTATTTTATATTTAAGAAAAATAAAATGCTTTATACATATTCAAAGAGAAAGTTAATAATGTGATGTTTTCTTTGTGTATTATAAGAATATTTTCATGACAGAGAAAATTATTTGCCTTTTAACAAAATCATTTTTAGGTAAGTTTTAGAACAGACCTTGCTAGACTTGAAAATAAGCATTCTTGTTACTTGCCATATGTTGCCCACTTAAAGAAAACTTAATAGCGTTGAATCTGATTTTCCCCTATCAAGCTACTTAGTCATATTCTGAATTAATCAGGCCACACAGTGGAGAAAATTTTTTTCTGAGCTTTACAAGAAGAAGTTGTACCATTTATTATCAAAATTCTCATTATATTAAATGAAAAAACATGACATGTTGGCCTTTCACTTCTCAAATCATGTATCTATGTTTATCTCTATACACATCCACATAGTCAGTATATGTATATACATTATACAGTTTATATAAATAAATTACATATTTCACTTATATGTCTATATACAATATAAAATAAAATATACAACACATACTTTTATATATAATTATACATTTACTTATGTATTTTATATGTAAATATACGTGTATATATATATGTCTGTCACGATGTTTATTGTTAGAAATATATTCTGTGACATGTTTTGGGTGTGGTTTTTGTCGTTTGCGTGTTCAGTCTTCTACTGGCGATTTGCTCTTAGGTCCCTTTCAACAGTTAGTGGTATGCTGCCCCCAGGTGTTGGCAAGTACTTTGATTCACATGATCTCGTGGTCTGAATTTACAAAGCCTGTTTTAGCTAAAGTCTAGATTATGACTTTCGCAGAATTCCTTTTGTAGTTTAAAAACATCTTTTATTAAAATAGATGAACAGAACAACGTATATATAGGAAGTTGGCTAATTTCTATCCTGCGATCTCTTTAAGAAACAAATATCTTTGAACAATGTAGTACCTTTCTTATTAATCTTTTACCCTGTCTGTCCCTAGATTTATCATAGTACTTTGATTAGAATGGTCCCTTCTAATTTACTCTGACAGCCTCTGGTGGTCAAGTCATTGCCTGGATTCCAATGTGGTTCATGGTACTATTACGAAGTGGTCATTATCTACATGGCTTTAGATGTCAGGCCAGTTTGCTGTTAAAATGGTTCCTTTCCTCTTGGATTCTCAGACTTGGATGATGGTGATGCATTTATTTTACTTAGAGAAGTAGTATTATTGAAGAGATGAAAGGAGTTTTTACTTTTCTCCTGCTCTAACTCTCCCAGAGTTCCTCGTGTGGTATGGAAGCAGAATAGAAAAAAAGAGAATCAACCTCAGATTTTCTTCTTCATCCACCTATGACTGAATTTTAGATGAGAATATTTTTCTAGTTTACACTATTAGAAATAGAACCTGTTAATTTGCCTTGTGTTTGTAGAATTTAGATTGCTATAGTCTCCTGCATTAAAGACACCAACCACATGATTGATAACTAAAGATATAAACAAGGAGCAGATGAGATCAGACAATGCATAGATCAGTATTAGTTCAGAGAATGTTTCTTTGATAATGCAGGTACAAGGAAAACAGGGCTATCACATCCTTGGATTCTCATGAGGATCCTGAGTCATGCTAATAATGTAACCACTATAAAGTGGATGCTTTACATACGTTCTCTGCAATCCTCTAATTTCCTGAATATAAAAAATAAATAGAAATTACAAATAGAAAGTTAATTAAAGGTTAGAGTTTTAATAAATTGGTCCAGGGTCACATATTAGTAAGTTTTGGAGTCAGAACTTGAAGTCAGTTCCTGGTGGTTTAGTGGCTATGGAGAAAAAGAACTTGAACTCAGGATTGCCCAACTTCATCACCCTCCCTATTTCCAATACAGGATTTTCTTTCAAGTTTGGGGCATTTTCTCTCTAGGAGAGACTTTTTTTTTTAAAAAAGAAAATTGGTTAAAATATTTAGGAATAGAAATTGGAATAATTCTGGAAGTGTCTTAATCTGCAGCTAATAGCTATTTAGCTGTCAAATGATTTATTTCAAGTGAGTATTATTTAGACTATTTGAAGTTCAGTTCAGTATTGGTGGTAGGAGGGCACCAAAATGAGGTAGACACTAAGCTTCCAGAGGGTTAACGTTTTCACTTTGTGAAATAATACTCCATAGACTCTTCAAAATTCAATCTCATTTTCTTCATTTTGGTTTTCTCTTACCACTTTCTGGAACATCTATTCGTCTGTCAGAAGTTGAATATCCTAGTTCTATCCTCTATGGCTCTTATATTTTGAAAATATTTCTATCTTCTTATTTTACATTCTGGTAGTTTCTCTTCACTCTTTCTATTGAAATGCTTTATATTGTAGTCATATTTTAATTTCTAAGAATTACTTTTAATTTCTCATTCTCTTTTCATGGCATCCTTTTAAAGTTTCTGTATTTTCTTGTAGTTTTAAAACTGGTGTTTAACAAGCAAATAATAATAAACAATTATTTAAGTTCTCTGAATTCTCTTTCTTCTGAGATCTTCATATTTTTTTTTCATTTATTTTGTTGATCCCCTTTTATGCTGAAGGCCATGGAAGATTATATTTTCCAAAAATGACCACAGCAATATTTCTGATCCCACAAGTGCTTCTAGAACCTTGCTACTCCCATATCAAGATGTGGAGTCTATTTCCCTCTTTTTGAAATTGAATGGGCCTTTGTTAAGTGACAGTGCATGGCTTTTGAGACTATGTCATAAGGACATGGCTTCTACCAGATTTTCTTTATCTCTCTCAATTTTCTCTGTTGGAAACCAGCCATCATTCTCTGGGATAGCCTGGGTCGTATAGTGAACTAGGGATGAATATGCTCAGCTAACAGCTCAGCTAGGGTCTCATACAACAAGCTAGCATCTCATGCAACAAGCTAGCATCAAATGCCAGACCTGTGTGAATGAGCCTTCAAATGACTTCATACACCAGCCTTCAGCTGAGGCTCCAGATACTAGGGAAGAGAGACTAGCAGTCCCTGCTGTGCCGTATTCTATCTCATGATCCATGGAATCCATGAGTCTAATAACAGTAGTTTGACACCATTATGTTTTAGATTAATTTGTCCTATGTAACCCTGGAACATATGACAAATTGTTCTAAATTGTAACTGGAACAAAGGCTTTCATCAAATTTATGAAAAGCTTTGTTTGGTCATTCACATTTAAGAATGAAGAAAAAAATGCTAAGTAGGAGTTCTTTGTATACAGTTAAGAGTTATTGACTGGTTGGCTTTCCTTTAGGGTGAATGGGCTATGAGCTTGCTGTTAGGCTGGGCAACCCTCGAATGTGCTGGTTCATACTTTTTGGCACCACCACTCATAGTTAGTTGCCTATTTCTCCCTTAGAGTTCTCATTCAATTTTTATTTGGTTTTAGTTTGTTTTATGAAATAAATACCTTCTGTTTTTTCCCTTGCAGATAAATGTCTGCTTACAGTTTTGTATGATTATGTGTGTGTGGACGGGGGGACATGTGGGTGTGGTTGGTCATTCCAAGTATAGTCTTTTAATTAATTTATATCTTCTACAGCTTGATTTACTCCCGCCTTGTATTGTAGTGGTTTTACAACTTGAGCCTCTTCTAGGTTGTAGAGCATTACTCCTCTTTTCTGTACACATCTCCTACATGTACTCTAGGTTGAAGATTGAAGCTTTCACTGCTTTCTAAAACGGAATTTTGCCAGAGAGAAGAAGTGTCATCTTGAACGAGACTTTAGACCTTCTTGAGTCAGTTGCTTGTTTATTTTCCTAGAAATCTTTCATTTTATTCAAGTTTGAAAGTGTTTCATATACACCTAGGGGAATGCCATATCTTTCCTTATAATCATTAAAAGTTTCCCTGTATCTGATATTGTCACCTGTTTTTTATTCCTAATTTTGTGTATTTATCCTTTTAATCTGATTAAGCTAGCTTTTGAGGGTGCCCTAGATTATGTTTCTTTTAGATTGAGTAGGCCACTTAAGTTCAAAGACCTTGTGATTTTTGAGCCTTTAGTTTGTTGTAGCTGAATAAGCTTTTCTACTTCTAAGTAATTTTTTATGTGTCTGAGTAACTCATGTTAGAATTCTCCATACCTGATCTGCTTTCCTCTGGGTCAGAATGAAGGAAAAGGATTAATCTTGTTATTTCTTAGAATCCATTTTTAAAATCTGAGGTGAGGACCTTTCTTTCTTAGAAGTCTTCAATAGTAGGATTTCATGACAGAGTAAATGTAGAGGATATAGGAATAGAAAGGAATAAAAGATGAATTAATATGTTACACTGTAAGATTAATAATACTGCTAACAACAAAGAGGGCAGGGGAATCAGTTTGGGGAATGTGAAAAAGATGATTTCAGCTTTTCGTTTTGTTTTATTTTGAGATGATCATAAATTCTAGTGAGCAAATGCATAGTTGTTGGTTGTAGTAAAGTGTTAAAGATTTAAAAAATAGATGAAACACCTTGAAAGCATGAAAGGAAGAGCAAACAAATGTAGGAAAGATCTAAATTTGCAAAGCAGGAGGTAAAAGAGGAGATGCAGAAAAAAAACCCCCAGGATTTAGAGAAGTCATATGTGAAGAATTTTATTGAGAAAGTGTTCAGTAACATCAAATACCCATACATATTAGGTGTTCAGTTTGAATCTATTTTGAAAACTTGCTTAAAATAATTTTGCTTATTGTATATTCTTAGATTTATATGTAGGAACTCCTTAAAAAAAGACAGCTTTCAAAAGAAAGATTTATTTAGCAAATAGCTATTCCTGGGCCCAAACACATTTCATCTTTTACTGGAAGAAACAGATATGCATGGATTTAAGTGCAATACAGAATAGAGAGGACCATCATTCTGTATAGGGTGCTACAGAAGCCTGAATATTATGTATAAAAGCTGTAGGTTGTCAAAGAATGAGAACTATTTTTTCAAATAGTAATGAAAATGATTTTCTCTAATATTTTCAGAGAAAACAATGAAAACTATTTTTTCAAACTATAATGAAAATGATTTTCTCTGTAATATTTTTCTCTTTTCTAAATATAGGTCAGAAAATAGCTTATGTTGATGGAAAAAATAATCAGGGTTTTTGTATCTTTAGTTCATAAGTGAGCTTTCTCCTTCTTGACTAGCATTTGGAAAACTGGGAACTGTACACTGGTATGTTGAGTCCTGTCTATGGTAGGAGAATGGTGAGTTCAAAGGCCAGATTTCACACGGCAAAGAATGGCAAGCGTATTTATTGAGTGTTTACTATGTGTTTGGCTCTCTGATCAATACTTCAAATACATGTTACATTCAGTCCTCACAGCAACCTGTAGTATAGACACCAGAATTTCCTTTTACGGATTAGAAAACTAATGCTCAGGGATGTTAGTAATTTGACCAAGTTTTCTCAGGTAGTAAATATCAGAGCAGGAATTTGTATTTCAATCTATTGGCTGTTTTATTACATCTAATGTGTGGATGGGAAGGGAAAGTAGTAGATATGGATTTTTACCTTTGAGGGATTAGCAAAGGCAGAAAGAAAAGCCGATACATGATAACTTGAGGGAAGATAATGGCCAAGTGAAATTTAAAGAAATTAGGACCACTTAAATGTGTCTAAAATGAAAGCCTTGATTCTGAAAATGTGTAAAGATGAGAAGAGGGAGATGTGAAGAAAGATAGAAAGACTTGGGATTGGGTAAACAGAGATGTGAAAGTTAGTAATTTTAGTGTCTAAAGCATCTGAAATTTAAGGTGATATAAGTCTGCTTCCCATGTGTTTTCCCTCTTTAGTGAAAATACTATGCAAAACTTGCTATGCAAGATATTCATATTATATATGCTTAAAGAACTATGTAGTCTGAGCATGGTGGCTCACACCTGTAATCCCAGCACTTTGGGAGGCCGAGGTGGGAGGATTGCTTGAGCCCAGGAGTTAAAGACCAGCCTGGACAACATGGCAAAATCCCATCTCTACTAAAAAATAAAAAATAAAAAAATTAGCCAGGTGTGGTTACATGTGCCTGTAGTCCCAGCTACTCAAGAAACTGAAGTGGGAGGATCACCTGAGTCCAGTAGATTGAGGCTGCAGTGAACCATGATTGTGCCACTGTACTCCAGCCTGGACAACAGAGTGAGACCCTGCTGAAAAAAAAAAAAGTGCAATAATGGTAGCAAATATGGTATTTGCCATAATTAATAGCATAATAGTAGCTTGCTGCTAAATAAAAGAGATTACTACTGATAATCTGTCTTCTTCAGTAGCAAAGTTGGTGTGCCTGTGATTTGTTGAGATTCATGTCAGTGTTCCTCAAGCAGTGACAATAACTGGTAGTACCCAGAAAAATCCTTGCTGGAATGCCGTTTGAGATAGCTTTGTATTTTCCTAAGTTACTAAGGCATTAATGGAATATTTAGTTTAAATTAAATATCCTTATGAGAAAGTGTTTTGTTTGTTTTATGGTGGTGGAAACTTTTAGGAAGACATGAAAGACTCATCTGATCTAGATGACCTGTTGAGATTTATTTTAATTTTAAATGTTATAACCAGCAGAGGTTTCACAAATAACCCCTGTAGTATTATAATTCATATCTTATTCCAGTTACAGAAGAAAGCAGGATATTCATTTTCTAACTTTTATACTACTATTTGATGCTTATTAGAAGGAAAGCATATTAAGAAACAGACTTCCCCTCAAACAAACAAAACCGTAAAACAGCTGTCTGGCCTTTTCAGTTGATTCTAGTGATAGTAAAGTCCCTAATCATAGGAAGTTCAGACATAGGGAATTAGATATTCTCATTTAATGCAATCCTCTTTACCATGTGGAACAGTGCACTCAAAGTCTTTAACCATAATGCCAAAAGGAGATAGGAAAACTCTTTTCTTGGAAATATTGTTTGCTCATTTTTGAGAGTAGAAAGTAAAGCCATTGGATATTGAAGGATAATCAAGAATCTATTGGTATTATGCATATTTACACTTCTGTAGAGATAGATTTCAAACACTGGTTAAGAGTGGTTAGAATCTTTCAATTGCTTAAGAATTGTAAGAATCTTAAGTATTTAGAAATTGAACATAGAGACCCTGTTGAAGAATGCCTGTAAAGCTGAGTAATGCATTATATTATAAATGAGTTCCTTTTGGCTCTTCAGCAATTTTGACTTTTTCTACCTCTTTTCTTATGGCCATATCTTAATTTTTTTGTTGTTGTTGTTGAGACGGAGTGTTGTTCTGCTGCCCAGGCTGGATGGAGTGCAGTGGCACAATCTCGGCTCACTGCAAACTCCGTCTCCCAGGTTCACGCCATTCTCCTGCCTCAGTCTCCTGAGTAGCTGGGACTACAGGTGCCCGCCACCATGCCTGGCTAATTTTTTTTTTTTTTTTGTATTGTTAGTAGAGACGGGGTTTCACCATGTTGGCCAGGATGGTCTTAAACTCCTGACCTTGTGATCTGCACGCCTCAGCATCCCAAAGTGCTAAGATTACAGGCGTGAGCTGCTGCACCTGGCCCTTAATTTTTATAATAGCAAAACTGTACTTTGTAAGTGTTTGAAAAAATGTTAGCAACTTCAAAGATAAAATGCAAACGAAACTAAAAATTAGATCATGTAATGAAAGAGCACCACATTAGGAATCTTTAGAGCTGAAGAATTAAAACACACTTGACACTTTCTTAATTTTCTTACTCTAATAGAATGTATGAAATCTGGAACTGGAATCTTACTGGTATTTTTTTTACATTGTAATTATACTAATAAACATCTTTGACTGTGACATTGGAATTTATAGTGCAATAGGAGAGATTTATTATAAGTCAGTGCTTTAGAAGAAAAATGGGATTATTGCGGAAGTGAACTTCATGTTAAGCAAATGTACTCGCATACCATTTGTTCCAGTTAGTTTTGAGCTTTAACTTGTCTTTAGGTTTTCTTTAAAAAACAGAGAGGGTTCTTATTAAATTCAGACTCCTGACAGATCTTTGTAATATTATTGAGTCAACTACAAAGTAACTACTTTACCTTGAAATGTGCAAAAGGAATCAATAGGCTTACAAAACTGCCTTTTAAAAAACGTTTGTAATCATATTTTTCCTGGTAGCCTGAATATCAATGTGTATGACCTTTCTTGATTTCTTTCTTTCTTTGGTTTTGTTGCAATATTAAAGTCCCTTATAGTTAGAGAGTATTTGAGTATTTTGGTTTTGATTTCTTTTTTTTCCCCTGCGCCAGCCTCTTACTTTTTTTTTTTTTGGTAAAGAAGTACTACTTACAAGGAATTTTCCTTAGGGTGTCTTTATTTTCAACTCAATCAACTTTTCCCATGATCTTCTTTTCTTTTGTTAAAGTTAATTCTATAAGAAAATTTATCTTTTAAACTTTTGGTGTGAAATGCCATAGAAATGCTAAATAAATCTACAGTGGACATCCAGTGGTGAAATACAAGTAAAATCCCTTTCTCCTTTAATTTGACCTTATTCAGCTGTGGTTGGCATTTGAGCTCTTCATGTGCCTTCCTTAAATGAGGTTGCATTTTCATTTGAAATACAGTCATGTGTCATTTAAGGATGGGGCTATGCTCTGAGAACTATGTCAGACAATTTTGTTGTACAAACATCATAAATGTACTTACACAGACCTACATAGTATAGCCTTCTACACACATAGGCTATATGGTAAAGCCTGTTGCTTCTAGGCTACAAACCTGTACAGAATGTTACCATACTGAATGCTGTAGGCAATTGTAACACAGTGGTAAGGATTTGTGTTATGTGAACATAGAAAAAATACAATAGAAATACGGTATAGAAGATAAAATTCATATACCTGTGTAGGAGGCTTACCATGAATGGGACTTGAGGGGCTGGAAGTTGCTCTGAGTGCCTCAGTGAATGACTGGTGAGTAAATGTGAAGACGTAGGACATTACTATATACCGCTGTCGACTTTATAAACACTGTATACTTTTTGACTCCTTTAGAACACTTAGCTTAAAGCACAAACACATTGTAAAGCTGTACAAAATATTTTCTTTATATTCTTATTCAGTAAGTGTTTTTCTCGTTTTGAAATCCTTTCTTAATGTTTAAAACTTTTTTGGTAAAAACTAAGACATGAATACACACGTTAGCCTAGCTCTACACAGGGTCAGGATCATCAAGACATTAGTAGGTGATAGGAAATTTTCAGCTTCATTTTAACCTTTTTTTTTTTTTTGAGATGGAATCCTGCTCTGTTGCCCAGGCTAGAGTGCAGTGGTGTGATTTCGGCTCACTACAACCTCCACCTCCCTGGTTCAAGTGGTTCTCCTGCCTCAGCCTCCTGAGTAGCTGGGATTACAGGCACACACCATCATGTCTAGCTCATTGTTTTTGTACTTTTTAGTAGAGACAGGATTTCACCATGTTGGTCAGGTTGGTCTCAAACTCCTGATCTTAGGTGATCTGCCCACCTCGGTCTCCCAAAGTGCTGGCATGAACCACCACACCTGGCCTAATTATAATCTCATGAGAGTACCGTAGTATACATGGTCCATTCTTGACCAAAACCTTATGTGGTGCATGACTTTATACATTTCCATCTGGAAACTGAAGTATTCAAATATATGTAAACTATTTGGAATTTTGTAAATGATATTCATTTATGTTATGTCACTTAAAATCTGCGACTGAAGTTGATTTTTGCCATTGTTGAGTAAGTCTTTCATTTCTTTAAATAATTTTCTCTGTAATTAGTTGAATTGGTAATATGCCAAAATGCTTTATTAATAGAAATATGCAATTTTATTGTCTTATGACTTGTATTTGCTTTAGTGGTTTGTTTTATTATTAACTACAATGAGGATTCTTTGTAAACTTATAAACCTCCAATGTGGAGGCTTAAGGGACTATGTAAATGTTAGCATTTGTCCTTGCATTAGATAAAAATGGCTAGGGTTTATTTCCTCGCCACTCGGCTAAATAATTTGCAGATAATAATTTCTCATCTAACTTTTAAGACAATTTTTAAGATAAATATTATTACCTATCATTTGCAGATGAGGAAACAAAGGCACAGAGATTTTAACTTAGCCCAAGTTGCAGAGCTAGTAATTAGTGGAGCAAGGACCTGAACCCAGAGATGTTTATTGAGAATGACAATACTGTAGTAAGACTTTCTGTTTAGAAAAATTATTTTCTTTGAATGCACTACAAAAATGACCCAGACTGTATAGTTTAATTACAGATATTCCAAGGTTAACTATGAAAATACTTGTTGTTTCAGTGGGCCCAATTTTAAATTAATAAATAGTACATTATAACCTAAAGGACTAATTACAATTTATTCACTTTTTGAGCATGATTATTTTTAGTTATCATTAATTTGAGACTCAGCAATGGTTTTGTTTCAGAAATATTTAATTTAATTGTCGTCGATCATAGTAACCAACCTTAGATTATTACATTTGTAGTTGAATGAGCATAAATTTAAATGTCTAAGTCTTTGGAGGTAATTATCTAATTATATGTTCATATTTCTAGCATGATTAAGTGGCAATGTTTAATTCATTTTAGAGGTAATTTTATTCCATGTGGGGATATGTATTCTAAATCATTATACCTTTCTGTTTATAGAAAACATTTAATTAACATGCTCAAGTTTTATTTGGAAGTTTAGTAATATTGCACTGTTATATCACATCACTACTTAAGATGTTATTTTGGAAAACACCATTATTTATTAATCTTAACAAATTGCATTTTATTTTAGTATATTCACAATTAAGTATATTCACAATTTAGTATATTCACAATTAATCAATGAATATGACTTTATAATGCTTTGATCTTATGGAGTGCTGGCGAGTATTATTTTCTATGTTTTAGTCCAGAAAATGTATAAAGTAGTATTAACCTTGATAAAATTAGAATGCCTGAAACTGCAAAGGGTAAAGCATATTTGTCAATTTTATCTTTTGCTAGCAAAAGCCTGGCCAGTTGCCAAAATGTGGTTAGGGAGGTATATGCACTTTACAAGGATTATTGTTAAGGGTTTCAACAAGGAAAATCACTGTGATAGATGAAACAAGATGCTACTTTATGGTGGTTTTATCTTATTTTAGGGGTAAAGTCAGAGTATCAAAGCAAACCAAAATCATCAAGATCATTTCTGTGATGGAAATAGAATTCATCTGTTTTTCTGATCTGTGTCCCGTGACAAGGAACATAGAATCCTTGTGGAATTTAGAAAATCATTTATCTGTGAAGAATTTTGATTTGGGGTTTCTAAGCTGTGTCATGGCTAAAAGTCTTAAAAACAGGCAACTTTAATTGGAGAGAGGGTTTGACAAAATCTTGGGAATCAGATGGGTATGTATTATGATGTAACTATTAGCTTAATAAATACTAAGGCCCTGTTTATTCCCTAGAGGGAAACAGGTCATTGAAATATTTCCCCCCTCAAAGAGTTGAATAAATTATAGTGATTAAATTTAGTTGCATATTACATGTATTTGTATTTATTTACCATTTGATAAAATGTTATATAACTGAGCAATTTCCTATCTTTGTTTACTACAGCACATTAAAAATCAGTTTAAATTACTATTATGATATCCTGTATCTAAATTTAAACTAAGATTTTGTGATGAAAGTTGAGCTTATGAAGATTGTATCAATTACATTTTTTTTTTTTTTTTTGAGGTGGAGTTTCGCTTTTGTTGCCCAGGCTGGAGTACAATGGTGTGATTTCGGCTCACTGCAACCTCTGCCTCCCCTGGTTTAAGCAATTCTCCTGCTCTAGCCTCCCAAGTAGCTGGGATTACAGGTGTGTGCCACCATGCCTGTCTAGTTTTGTATTTTTGGTAGAGACAGGGTTTCACCACGTTGGTCAGGCTGGTCTCAAACTCCTGACCTCAAGTGTCCACCTGCCTCGGCCTCCCAAAGTGCTGGCATTATAGGCATGAGCCACTGTGACTGTCAGTTGCATTTTCAATTACATAAAGTTTATACATATTATATTGAAAGTAACAAAAAATACAAGAAAAAAGTGTTTTCATTAGTATTTTGGTGTATGCCTTTCATATTTTTAAGTGTACCTATTTACGTATATATACATGCATAGTAGTAATTTATCATATGTATATTAAAAATAGTGTCATGTTTTACAGTATTGTACCCCTCTTTATTTTGTTATCTTCAGTTTTTTAAATTGTTAAATTATTTTTCTGTAATGTTCTCATATTTACATACTGACCTAAGTCTCAAATGACTTACTGTGATTTTAATATTTAATTAAACTTCATATCTTCTGCCAATGATCCAATATTAAATGAGCCTAGACACTGATTTTCTAAAGTATCTCCTGATGACTTCATGGTTATATAAATATTAGAGTAAATTGCCAAATGTAGAAAAATGGGTTAAGATACCCTCTCCTATGTTGCAGTGACAAATAACTCTAAACAGTGGCCTTACAACAGCAAGTGATTTCTCACACATGTATAGTCATCATGGGTCAGCTGTGTGCTGCTTCATATGTCCATACCCTATGATTGAGGCTGATAGAGCGTGCTTTGTCTGGAACGCTGTTGGTCTTGTTTTATTTTTTTATTTTTTATTTTATTTTATTTTATAATTTTTTGAGACAGAGTCTCGCTCTGTTGCCCAGGCTGGAGTGCAATGGCATGATCTCGGCTCACTGCAAGCTCTGCCTCCCAGGTTCACGCCATTCTCCTGCCTCAGCCTCCCTAGTAGCTGAGACTGCAGGTGCCTGCCGCCACTCCCGGCTAATTTTTTGTATTTTTAGTAGAGATGGAGTTTCACTGTGTTAGCCAGGATGGTCTTGATCTCCTGACCTCGTGATCCACCCACCTCGGCCTCCCAAAGTGCTGGGATTACAGGCGTGAGCCACCGCGCCTGGCCGGTCTTGTTTTAAAGGTGTCTACATGTTCTTTTCTCCGATAGGAAGTGACATTTTACTTCCAGTCACATTTCATTGGCTAAAGCAAGTAACTTGACCATTCCTGATTTTCACAGGACGGGGAATATACAATCCTCTTTCCAAAAAGGACACCACCAATTTACATCGTCAAATTGGGTATCAGTGGAACAGGAGAGTATACTTCCCCTCTGGGAGGTGGAACAAATAGTTTGACCAATAATAAAATCTGCAGTAACTTATCTTTTTCATTATATAATGTATAAAAATAATCTGCTTTCTAGTTATAGCCACATTGGCCAAATTTGGTGTAACTTTACGTTCTCACATCCGCAGCCTTCTTCCCTAGTTTGGTCAGTAGGGTTGAAAATACTTTATCTCCAGGAGCCGTATGTCTGGTTGATGCTTTACTTTCTTGTTCTAGAGGTTTTTTGAAGTATAAAAGAAAAAGGTTATTCCCTGTATTATGCTGTTTGTTGTTTAAGAAAATTTGAATGTTCTAGAATATGTGTACTCAATGTCTACCACATTCCACAGAGCGTTTTCTAGGCTTTAGAAGCCATATTCCTGACATTTTAAGGCATCACCACGAGATGGCGATCTCGCTCATTTAGAAGGTTAGAACAACTATGTTTTTCCTCAGGTGAATGGGTTGGTTACAGAGGGATCAGAAGTGTAAATTACACTAATTTTATAGCAAGCTCTTTGTAACCAAAATGGTACTATTTACTGAGTATGTATATATTCATGTACATATATACACATACACTCATACAGGAAAATTCCATTTGAAGCAAACCTATAAAATGCTATGTTTTGCTATGTTACTTCCCTAGAATATATATTTATTTTTCAACTGTTACTGCCTGAACAAATACAGGGGTTTTCCTTAGCGCAATTCCTCAAGAAATTGCCCAGAGACTTGAGTCCATCCCTCTGCCTTGTCCCAACAGTACTTTGAATATGCTTCCAACGGTTGCTGAAAGTGTGGTTTAGTTGTGAGCCTTCATCTTTGCTTTAACAACTCTGTATTACTCAGCTTCACTCTCTTTTTCTTTAATTAATACAAGTGAAGGGTGGTTAAAAATTATATATTTCACTCAGATATGTTAAAAAATAATTTTCATGATTTATCGCACAATGGGAAAGCCGGTACCAACCCTTTTAGAAATCTCACTCAATGGTTATTGCCAGTGGTAACTTTGTTCTACCCTCTTTTACTTCAAAACAACATAGCATAATAACTGAAAACATTTTAAAACCATAGATGAAATAGTGTAGTTCTTCTTAGAAAACAATCACTGAGTTCAATTGTTAATCTACTTTTTGGTGTTCCTAAAATAATATTCTTTCCATCATATTTTTCTGCTCTGACTTAGGGTTTGTGGCCCTCTATCATATAATTCAAATACCTTGTAGGATTTAATAATTAATGGAAATAGAAAATATATGGCTAGAATGTGCATTTATAGAAAATAAATATTTAATATACACTCTGAGTAATGTAAAAGTAAATTTTGACATAATACTCTATCATATTAAGGAAAACTGTTATAAGCCAGTTCTTTTAAAATCATTTTTAACTTAGCATATCATTGTATCTTTTACTCACAGGTGAAATCATACTAAACCTTGGTTGGTGGCGGGCGCCTGTAGTCCCAGCTACTTGGGAGGCTGAGGCAGGAGAATGGCGTGAACCTGGGAGGCGGAGCTTGCAGTGAGCTGAGATCCGGCCACTGCACTCCTGCCCGGGCGACAGAGTGAGACTCCGTCTCAAAAAAAAAAACAAAAAACCTTGGTTAGAATTCCACTGAAGATTTAAATGAGCTATCACGATATAGCCAGAATGACCTCTTGTATTTCTTTAATTAGACAGTTATAGTTTGTATATGTGATTCCCAAACAGATCAGAGAAGGTTGCTTCACAGCCTAGAATCCTTCAGAAGCTTCTCATGGCTTTCTATTACAATAGTTGGCAAGTATATTGAGCCAAAGAACCCTTTCTTTAAACAAAATCTTATACAAAACTTCATAGAAAACATTAAAGCAAATTCCAGTTTAAAGAAGCATGGGAGTTGGGAGTCCACTAATTCAAGCTTCCTCTTCAAATTTTGCCCAGGCTGGTCTTGGACTCTTGGCCTCAAGCAGTCTGCCCACCTCAGCCACCCAAAGTGCTGAGATTACAGGCATTCACCACCACGCCCAGCTGGATACCAATTTTTTAAAGATGACATTTTTTATTTAAATTAGGCACATAAGTGTCTTCTTACATAGCAGCTAAGATCTCCCTAACTAGGGAGAGGTAGCTACAGGTGCTGTATTATTGAGCTTGATATCTTGATATACTGTTGTGATAGGGTGGGTTGCTGTTACAAATATTAGAAAGGTGATACTATGCTAGGCAGTCAAATTTTAAGATCTACAGGGAAAGTTAAGTGCTGTTGTTGCTAACTTATAAAAGGAAAGATATTTAAGTCCATTGCTTTTTGAAAGTTTAAAAAAAGCAACAGCCCAGTGTGTCTTGAATTATATAAAATTCCCAGCTACTTGGGAGGCTGAGGCAGGAGAATGGCGTAAACCCAGAAGGCGGAGCTTGCAGTGGCTGAGTGATCCGGCCACTGCACTCCAGCCGGCAGACAGAGACGATGGACTCCGTCTCAAAAAAAAAAAAAAAAAAAAAAAAAAAAATTCTATACTACAATGGAGTGCTATTAGAAATCATTTCTTTACAAATATTTATTTTTTTATTAGTACATTTAATAAGTGATGACAGTGATCCTACTTTCACACAAGGGATCTTGAGTTGTGCCTTCTTCAATTTTTGATGTTGAAAGTGTATCCTTAAATAATACCGAAGCTCTTATTGGACTTTAATATAGGTAGAAAACAACTATTTAAGTATGTTAAAGTAACTTACTGACTTTATGGAGTTTGATAAATAAGAGAAATATTGGTTTTACATTTCCATGGTGATTTACCAGTTAGTAGATTTTATGGAAAATCTGAAGACATTGTTACTGATACTACTGTAGTATAGAGTTTAGAAGAAGGTTTTAGATTCAGAAGAAGGGCTCACATTTGGCATAAACCTATTTACTAGTTCCATGACTTTGGGGAAATAACTTCTCTGATTCTTAGTTTTCTCATGTAAAACAAGAATGGTAATAATATATACCTCACTGGATTATAAAGAATCAAATAAACTAATGTAATTATAAAATGCATGAGTTATAATGATAATAATGGTACTTAGTTGTTACTCAAGTAATTTTTCCCCCTAGTGATTGTAGGAGAAATAACAACAGCAGTTATAATGGCCAGCATTTGTTGAATAGTTACAATATGAGAGGCACTGTCCTACGTGTATAAGAAAATATGTGGAACATTCCCCATAGCAAACATCTGCTGTCCAGAATTTTTTCCCCCATGGATGTACTTCTAAAATTAAGATAGAAATCAGTAGTAAAATACTTAATGCACAAAAAGTCATCCAATGAATAAATTTTAAGAAAACACTCAAAACTTTGTTTTATTTACATTTAAGTCTAAAATAACCTAAATTTATTTCCCCAATTTTAAATTTGACCTTCAGATTCTGTTAAATAATTGAATTTTATTGAGTTGGTATTTGATTTACTTTTATTAAAAGTAGTTAATATATAACATTCACGTTAAATAATGGCCATTTAAATTTTGTAGTACAGTGAAAATATTAATGTAATAGTATTTTAATTATTAACAGGCATATTTACCCTATTATTCAATTATATCACCAAAACAATTCTCGAAGTTGGAAGCTTTTCAATAGTTTTATTTAAATGTTAGAAACCCAACTATATGAAGCCCTTTATAAATTATTCACATTTTTTCAAATTCTTAGACATTTGTTTTAGGTAATTCTCAAATGATTTTAAAACAGCATTTGAATTCTAAGTGATAGTTTTTTACAACTTAATTCATAGCTTGACTCACTTAAAATATTGCCAGGGAATTCAGCAACTTTTTGGACCTCCACATAGCTGGGGTTGTTAGCTCTGCCAAGTTTTTGAGTATGCTATAGCTGGTATGGTCCAACAGAAGGGCCCATGTGTATTCTGTCCCCTTGTATTTCTTAGGTATTTGCTAAGAGAGTGTAGAGGTCATATAAGAGCTGATTTTGTTATAGCAGCATCATGATGGTTGTCATTTGCAGGTAGTTCTGTGTCTTGAGGTCTGCAGTGCAGCCAAATGCAGTTTGCTTTATACTCTTTGAGAAAACATTACTACCATGTTACTGCTTACATGCTGTGTGTCACAATAAATCTGGCTACCACTTGTCTGTTTTGTACTTTTCTGAGTATATTTTCCAGTTGAGAGGGTTTTTATGGTTCTCTTTACTATCCTCCTTTTTTTTTTTTTTTGTCATTTAAAATGTGTTTTAACTATTTGTTTCCCACTGTTATCTAACATGTTTAGTCTATCACAAAGAGTTTTGTGCTTTATATGTGAGGCTTAGAACAAATAGCATTCAACATATTTTGAATACTTTTATGAAGTTGCTTTTTATCCCATTATATTTTATTATTGATCACTTTCAGTTAGTTTACTGGGAAGAATTAGCTTTTTTATTTTATATTGACACCATTTAGGAAGACATTTTCAAAGGCATATGTGAGAATAAGGTACAGATAATCATGAGGCATTATACAACAAAATCTTATAGGATACTTGGAAATTTTTAAGGTGAGTTTTCATTGCCCATTTGCCCCGTTTGTTGTTAATCATCTGTCACATGGACTGTTTATAAAAGTAACGTGTTTTATACTTTTCTTTGTTAAAATTTCCTTTTATCTTTTTCAAGTGTGATAAAATGATTTTAAAAATTATACATATTTGTGTGTATATATGTAAGTAAATAAATGAGGCAGAAATAGTATAGACCCTCATAAGTTGTCATATATAGGTGGAGATTTAAAGAACACTCTGTAATGACATTACATGTAGAAGTGTAATTATTATATTAACCATGCCTTTTATATTTGTGTAGTCTTTTACCATTTATAGGATACCTTAACATCTGTTGTCTTACTAGACATGTGAGTTCTAACTAGGACTGCCATTTATTTAACCCTGAAAGTGGGTAAGTTATTTGAGCTTCAGCTTCAGTTTATTAATATGTCACCTACGTTACTACAAAACAATAAAAGATAGTATCCCTAAGGAAGATTACTTTAAATTACATAACTTTATAGTTAAATTCCTCATATAAAATATAGGATACCAAGATCGAAATTTATTCACATATAAACTACTATATACCAACATCTTTTATTATTGTATTTTTATTGTAAATTATCTAATTTTTTTTTTTTTTTTTTTTTTTTTTTTT
>NW_016803101.1:515728-518372 GCF_001698545.2 Rhinopithecus bieti
AAAAAAAAAAAAAAAAAATCAGATGACAACTTAGCAGTTAGCAACTGCTTGTTAATTTAGTGCTTGTTGGATCAACCTGTAGGTCAGGTACTAGGAATATGAAGCACAATAAGAGATTGGCGTCATGGGACCGGCTGGTTCAGCATTCCCAACAGCACAGAGTAGTTGCTTGGCAGTGCTGGATTCCCTGCCATCTCACCATTTCCACAGTCTCACAGGAGTTGTGTGATTTCTGACTGCTGCTAGGACCTGTGGGATGAGCACAGCCAGGAGAGCCACCCACTTCTCAGAATGAAACTCCAGCCTTTGTAGAGCTTCTGCTCTGCTCAGGCAGGACAAACTTGCATCTTGGGCATTTGTGATCCACCTGATAGGTCAAATGTACAGTGTTCTCTTGGCCCATTGTTGAGATAGCCGTGTGACCCAGGTTCTTAGAAATCGCCAGTGTCACGGCCTAGCAATGGGGCCAGCCTGCTCATGGAAGAATCCCTACATATACAGGTGGGAAATGAGGCTCTTTGGAGAATCGTACTACTTTATTGGGTTTCACTAGAGGAAAGCCACTAAGAATTAGTGTCTGGTGTGGATTAATAGATTTGATTTTAAAAATGCAGTTGGCAGAAGTCCAACCCATTGATAAGTTTTTGAGCATCCATCTCCAGGTTATAGTCATTTGTTTAGCAATTATGTCTACTACTGTATTGGTATGTTAAATATAATGATTCAAAGAAATGAGAAAGAATATTAAAAATCAATATGGGGTCAGGCACAGTGGCTCACACCTATAATCCCAGTACTTTGAGAGGCCAAAGTAGCAGGATCACTTGAGGCCAAGAGTTTGAGACCAGCCTGGGCAACATAACAAAACCCCCCAACTATATTTTTTTTTTTTTTTTTTTTTTTTTTTTTTAAGTAGAGACAGGATTTCACCGTGTTAGCTAGGATGGTCTCGATCTCCCGACCTCATGATCTTTCTGCCTTGGCCTCCCAAAGTGCTGGGATTACAGGCATGAGCCACTGTGCCCGGCCCTAATTGTTTTATCTTACAGATTTTCGGGCTTTATTATAAAATATATTATTCTTTAGTTTCATTCCTAACTTGCTTACCCAGCCCTTTTGTAAATTTGGGTGTTATATCATTTTATGTTTGTGGTTTCTGTGACAACCTGTACAGTTTGATCCACCTAGCAAGTATGTAATTAATTATTAATTAATGTAATTTTTTAGTTGTTGTAACAGTAGGGCTGAAAATAGCCTTATTTCCTTTTTAAACATTAATTTTACTAAGCTTTTAAACTAAATTTATTGTAATCTAGAGATGTTTATTTAAAGAAACAGACAGCAATAAGTTTATTTTTCTTTAAATATTCTATTTTTTCCCCCGACTCAGGAAATGTAGCCTAGTTCTTATAACACTTGTGTTGTTATCTTTCCTTTCATTTTGTATGACTTTTTATACCAAATTGAATAAGCCATTAGCTTTTAGTGTGTAGGAATGTAGATCCATAGATATTTCCCATTAGACAAAAGAAAATCTATAAAAGCAATATCCCCTGGGGCTTGGTCTTCCTAGCGGCCTAATGGTCTAAAGCACTGCTATACTGTACCCTTATGAGAAAGAACTATGTTGGGTGATTCGCTTGGCATCCAGAAATCTTAGTTGAAGAGATATGCATACCCTTTAAGATAACTTTAATGTTTGTACTGTACCACATTTATTAATTAAATATTCCAATTCAGGGAATTCATTTCATAAATTTTTTATTTCAAAAACCATTTCTAAACAGAATGATACACTTTGTATCTCTTATGCAGTTTTCAACTAGAGTTTGCTGAAACAATGAGAGATACTATATTTAGATAGCCACATTGTTCAGGTTTTTTTTCTAAATAATTTTACTTCAAAAAAACCTCCATTGGTGATAGTTATACAACTCTATGAATACGTGCTGAATTGTACACTTTAAAAGAGTGAATTGTTTAGTATGTGGATTATATCTCAATAGAGCTCTTATTTAAAAAAATTTTCATTGCACAAAATGTTTTCATAGGTGTGAAGTAATAGAATTTCAGTTTATTTTATAATTAATTAAAAATTATTACCTTAAACATTTGAAGCTTTAGAAATATAAAATTATGTATGACTTAAAATAATTTTTGCTGTTATTCAGTAGTAACACATGCTTATTATAGAAACTTCAGAAACTATGGATAAGAAAAAATACATTTAAAAAATGTGTGGGTCATTTAATTTTCACATCTACCATGTATTCTATTCCTAAGCTTTTCCTATACTTGACTACTTCCTTTGTATCCGTACCTTTCTTGCCAGCTTTTATTAATAGTAAATAGCTTTTCATGATCATTTCAGGAAACAATAAAATGTTAGTATTTTCTTATAGGAGTAGTTAAATGAAAGCATTGTTTTTTTTCCTTAACAGAGAAAATGAAGGTAAGCAATGACATTATTATCTAAAAAGAAATGCAATAAAGATATTATAGAATAGCTTTTGAAATACAGTCATTTTGGAATACTATTGTAAAAATTCACTTTAAAACATTTTGGATTTAAAATGAAAACTGGAAATCTTTGATAAATAATATTGTGACATTGGTTCTTGTGTAGGTAGAATATTTTTTTCTG